>NW_027021291.1:2100000-2300000 GCF_036884655.1 Musa acuminata AAA Group | reverse complement strand
GGCAGCCGCCACGGCCTCCGGACCAGCTCCGGCTCAAACCTCTTCAACCTGGCAGGACGAGTTCAGCGTTGCGGCTGGCCAGGCCCCCGATGACCCGGCCGGCGTCACGCACCCTGTCCATCAGGGCCACCGCGTAGTGGAGACCCTGCATAGAAGGAAACAGGTCAAGGAGGCTGGCGTCGGACAAATGAACCGGCAAAGCAGGAGCACGCTTACCCAGGTCAGTGACTGGGCCGACTTGTTGAGCAACGCCTCCGAGGGCAGGATATACAAGTCCCGAGCCATATCGGGATGGAGCGCGCCTCGGAGGAACGTCGCGGAGGGATCCCCTCCGGCCCACACCTTAGACCCCCGGGACAAACCCTCCCTGCGGGGAACCAGGGGGTCGCTGAGCTCACCGGGTAGGATCTCGCTCGCTAGCCGCGTCAGGTACGGCTCCCCGTCTCTGGCAGGAAGCCGGCAGAGGTCGCGCATGGAGACAGGGCGAAGACCCTTCCCGGCCGTCCGACGACTGGGGACTGCCCCTCCACGATGAGAGCTCGCCTCGGGCCCCTTCGACGGGGTTGTCTTCGCCTTCTTCGAAGGGCGCCCAGCCTCGACCTCCAGCGGGGCGCCCGCCGAGCCGGGTAGCAGGTCGGTCAACGGAGCGGGAGTAGGAGGTTGCGGATCGGTTGGCGAAGCTGGAAGGGGGGGCTCCAAACCCTGACCCCCCAGGAGCGAGCGCAGGTTCACCATATCTACGAAAAATAAAAGAAGTTAGTACCCGGAGCCAACCACGCAAAACGCCCGGACAAAACGTAACCAAACATACCCATAGGCGTCGGGCTGAGGCCCGCCTCGACCAGCCATTGCTCGGTCATGGTACGGATGGCCTGCGACCTAGGGAGAATCTCCTTGAGCCTCACCAGAGCTTGGCGCTCTGCCTCGCCCAGACATGGGGTGGTGTTATCGATCGCCCTCGCGGACCACCGAACCCCGAAACCCCAGTCCTGCGCACGGCTGACATAAAAAAACCTCTCATTCCATCCCTTGTTACTGGAAGGGGCACCACCGACTCGAAAACCCGTCCGGGCTGACAAAAAATAGCCCCACGAACCCCTGCAGAGGCGGTAGCAGGAAAGAAAGAGGTTAAGAGTGGGGGTGATGTTGGCATAATGGCATTCCCCCAGGAATACCACCAGGTAACGCCAAGAGTTTGGCGCCACCTGAGATGGCGAAATCCGCCAGAGAGACAGGCAGGATGCTATGAGGGGGTGAAGAGGAAAACGCAAGCCCGCCTCCAGGGCGTCGAGGGTCAAGGCGAAGCCCTTCGGGACTGGATCATACGCCCGTTGGCCCGGTTCGGGAGCACTGAGGATATGGTCCTCCGAGATGCTATAGCGCGCCCGGAGTTCCTCCAGCAAGGCCCCGCTCATGGAGTGACTAAATGCAGTGTGAGCTGTAATCCATATCAATCAAATTAATACCAATACAAATCAATATCAATATATCAATATGTAGTAATATAAAAGTATGAAGTAGTACCAATATCAATATATAGTAATAATTAATACTAATAATTATCGATAATATAATTATAAATGATTATATTAACTAATACTTAATTGATACTTAGATATTTTACATATGAATATTAATACTTACATTAATATTAACTATTAAACTAATTATTAATGTTAACTAATACTTATTTTATTACTTATATTTATTTACTTATATTTATTATATTATTATTATATTATTATTATTTATTATATTAATATTATTATTATATTATATTATCATTATAGGATTATATTATGTATAGGATTATATTTTATATTATGTATAGGATTATATTATGATTACAGAGTAGAAGTTATGATTATAAAAAATAGTAATAGTATGTAATTAAGTAATAGCATGTAATTATGTAATATAGTGATGTTATATAGGATGATAGGGATAGCCTTATATAACTAATGAATATCTAATGTCATTCTAATATGACATATATATTTGTTTCTTCCATAACGTAAATCACCCGTATTTTTTTTAGATTAAATCGGATTCTAGAATCACTCCTAGAAACATAGACGGGTCTGAGCTTATAGACATTACATACATCTAGTATAACCTCCCCAACCCTTCTTTTTTTTTTTACAATTCTGTAATACCGTCCATCTTTTCTCCTAAAACTCTAAGTCATATAGTAATACATTATTATGTTCCCCAACCAATTGGATTATCTTGAACCACGCATGAATTGGGATAAACTTACTTAATAATAATAATAAAAAGACTATTTTGTAATAATAAAAAGACTATTTTGAAAGCTAGTCAATGATGACCCTCCATGGATTCACCTATATAAGCCGCAGCTAACGTTGCAAAAATAAGAGCTTGAATACCACTTGTAAATAATCCAAGAAACATGACAGGTATAGGAACTACTGAAGGGACTAAAGAAACAAGAACGACAACTACTAAGGTAGCGCACCGATAAGGTAGGAACTCGCTCTTCTTACCGTCGTGTTGTTCACCGAAGTGGAGCTCCCAGTAGCTCTCGATCATACCTCTGTATGATAAAGTCCCTCACGGGACTGTGTCGTGTGAATCGCATTGCCACGAACTGCTTCCACCACGATCCGCTGCACCATGTCGCCTCCTGGTGACATCTCCAATGCATTCTGATTATTGTGGGATGAACTTGAATTGTGAACCCTCTATGTGTAGCCTCTGCCAATACATCGCAGGGTCTCCACTTTCGTTTTGTTCGCTCTTTTGACAATCGACCTTCATCCACCCGCTCTTAGGTCACACTTAGTTGAAGCATCGCTCTAGGACAATCCATCGCCTAGTAGCTCCCGAAGTCCACCAACTTCGCTATAATTAGTGCACCATTGTCTGGATCCTGGGCCTCTGCCCCTACAAGCACAATCTCCGCTGCGCATCGCTTCCTTCAAGTAACTTGAATGGCATCACTGTGGCATATTCTTCAAGAATACCTGCCTCCGCATCCTCTTGCCCTATGCCAAGGCATTTTGAACCCAACTTCGCCTCCGCAAGTTGAGTTGCCTTAGTTCCTCCATCAAATGCTTCTCTGAGATAAGGTGCATGTGCCCATAAACTTCTTTCGTCTTTGGCACCATACAAGATGAGTCCGCTCCGTCAGAATGAATGACCCATGGAACAACATGATCCTACTCTTGCCTTTGCAAGAGTTCATGTCCTTGACCTCTGTCCAAGGAAAGCTTTGTGCCTCCGCTCCATGTTCCATCTTTTATGCCGGCTCACTTCATACGGCTTGGGTACTTCGCCAAGTTACACCCAAGTTGCTCCGCTCCTCGTTTTGCATTGAGTTGATGGTGGCCCTCACGCCCACCATTCCTCGGGTCAGCCCTTCCTTGAGTCTGATCATCATATCTACTCCCAAGTGTGCTTTCATTTATGTTGCTTTAGATCGCTCTCTCACTTGATCTCGCAATGCATCCACCAATGCATTCTCTTAAGTGAGATCATTCAACGACTCCTCATCGCTCGCTCGGTCCATTGAGCTTCGTGGAGTTGTTGTTTTTGAGGTACTCCTCCTCAACATGTGCGATCTGTTGCACATGATTCTCCCTCTGGATAACCGAGATCTATCCCTCCTAAATAACTGTCATATTGTAGCAACATCTCTCTTCGTTTCGGAGACCACCATCCCCTTAGACTACTCCGATTTGCTGAACAAACTGTGCATTGTTCCGCCTCCTGCAAACGAACTTGCTAGATTGCGACTCTACGTCAATACAGCCCCCGCTGCATCACTCAAGCCCTAGCAACATGCTGAACTTGCTGCACACTTTAGCCTTCCACGGACGTATCCTTCACATGCCGAAGAGAAAGTTTCAATGCTCCTTGGCACCGAGTTTCGGTCACCTTGGGATGGCCACGAACATTCCATCATCCGCATGCAAGCCCTTACATGAGCACCGAATTCTTTAAGTTAGCAATTCCTCTCACCTCTGTGAGCTTTGCACAGCTCTTTCGATTGCTGAGCAACTCTTTCCACCTTGCATTGTCTCATCCTTTACCAAGCGCCTCACTTGCCTTGAGCACCATCAAGTGTTGTTGTCAACGTTGAGCCGTAGCTTGAACTCAGCCATCCGAACCTTTGTGCGCTTCACATTCTTCCCAGCTTGCTTGTCCTCGTGGTGCCTCTCGCGCGAAGGATTTGCCATTCCTCCGAATGTCAGTCTCAGATGCTCGCTCCTCCGAGCGACTCCTTTTTCCTACATCTCCATGCCCGTTTTCTCCCAAACGGTCGCGCGTGTGCTGACTGCCCTCAACGCAACCCCACTAGGTCCCTCAGATTTGTATGCCAGGTGTTTATATGGGTGCTTGTCCCGGTCTGATACCATCTGTCACAGACTTAGCTAGTTTTGCCTAAGTCGTGCGGCACCCTTGCGTGTTCGTCCGCAAAGGTCAGTCTCCCCGAAACCTCCCATGATCTATTAGGACCCACAAAAGAGAAAACGGTTTAGAGTAAACGCCTCACTCGGAATCCACAAGCAAACATTTCCGAAAAACACTTCACAAACAATGCAAATTACAAATAGACTTTATAAGCTCAGAACAGTTGCACAACAAAGGGGTAAAATGGTCCATTACAGATCGAATAATCTCTCACACGTGTCTACATGACACAACCTTTATTTACAAGCCTAAAGAGGCCACCAAACCCAACTAAAATGAGACTATTAAACCTTTGGTTGTCCATCTATATGCTGTGCAAAGCATAAACAAATAGAAAGACACGGACATACGTAAGCATTACATCAAACATCCTGTTTCGAAGTTTGTCCGTGACACACTGTTCAGTTGTATCACAAAGAAGTACGTCAGGCAGTAGGGCAATAGCACTATATGCTTTCAATCCTTGGAAGCAAGGTAATAGATGATGAAAATGAGCGGGCTCATCAGAAATACTTTTTTTATTTTTATTTTCCGTAGTGTGTCATTGTTAAAATGCTTTTCTGTAAGTGTCAGAGATTATGTGCATACTTGTAGTTGTAGAGACCTTTTAATTAGCTAAAAATTATACAGGGATAAAGGAATCTCTGGTTAGCACTAGAATTATCATTAGGCATTTTCAAAAGATGGCAATTTTAACTACTTTTTAAATATCTAAATCTGGTCAATTCTTCCAAAAAATTCAACATGAGCGGAGATTAGAAGTTGATATTCCTAATCGGTTGGCAAGTTTCCATGGCCTATCCGGAAACATGAGCGGAGAAAAGAAAAGACAATGAGTCTGTAATGGGGAAGCCCATGTCAGTTTTCTATTTCCCCTTTATTTGATTCCTATAACTTCACTTTTTCTTGTTTTGCTACATTTCCATTCTCATATATCCGGAAATATCACAGGAGACCTTTTTCATATCAGTTTAAGTAATTGAATGCTCACTATATATTAGTTATTTCTATTGTGAATTGACAAACTGGGCATGAGTTTTCGGTACATCCACTGTGAGAATAGTTTAAAATGAGTCTAGAAACTTCAATCTATGTTTAAGTTATTGATTTAGTTTGGATAGATTTGATCACAAGTCTGTGTGGTAGCATCAACAAGCATCTTTTTTGTTAGTATAGCTAATATTGCACCCACGAGTGTTTCTAGCTATGTTTATGGCAGACTTCCAGAACTGATACTTTATGGCAGACTTCCAGAACTGCTAATATTGCAAATGACGCATAATGCATGAAAAATTTATGGCAGACTTCCAGAACTGATACTTTTCTAGCTTGAAAAAATTGAACAATTAGTGTGTATTTTTTCCACTGCCATTTCCACCAATGTCAGTAGCTTTGCTGCTACCGATATTTGTTAAGAAGTTGTTTTACTAAACACTTATTTGATCAGATAATCATTTTGAAGTTAACAGACCTTTTATGATTAGACATATCGCATGCATTTGCAATCATTTCCATGAATATTCTTCCCAAAGGAACTTTTCAGAAATTTTTGATGAAGACACCCTAAAGTACTTGTGAACATGTTGAACTTTATCATGCCATATTTGAAATTAGCAGTTTCAACAAGCTTGGTCATCAAAGCATGGAATTAATATCATTCAGTAAAGGTACATCTCAGTTGGATTGTGAACATGTTAGTCAGTCTTGTGATGTATCAACTGATAGCTGATTTATCTATTATAATACTACAAGAGGGTAACAAGATTGTCAATTTACAGTTCATTAGGCACTCTGTTCAGATTCTACTCTATATACTCTTTTTTTTTTAACTTATGTCATATGATTGCAGGATCATCACTATGCATTGCTGCAACGAGAGACTGAAAAACTTCGAGTTGATATCGAGAAAATGCGTAGTGAACTTAGGTCTGGTTTGCATTGAAGTATATAACAGATTAGTGAGCCAATTATATCCAGATTAATACTTCTTTCTTTAATTTAAACTCACTGTCTTAAACAGATATGAAATCGACAAGGTAACTGTTGGGCAGCGCTTGGATCTAAACCTCGAGAGAGAGAGAGTAAGGGATGTTAATGTCTTTTTGATAATGGAATATGTGGTGATATCTCAGGCTGAATTATTGTCCATATTTGTTACAGAAAATACACCTTTTTAATTTAACAACTAGGTTAACCATGCTAGTTCAGATGAAGAGATCTCGATTGCATAAGAAAATAGTTAAACTTGGTGCTAAATCTGACTTTTACTGACAATCCACTAGATTGTTGTAGGTAACAAAAAACCAGAGTTCATGTTGATTTGAATTCTGATTTATCATCATGACGTTCTGGTCTGAGTGTTGCTAGATCACTGTGCTAATGTTGATCCAATGTTTCATTTGAGTTTGTTCATTTTTTATCAGCTTTGTTATGCCTGGAACAAACAAATAGGACTACCATCAGTAGCATCAATGTAGTAGCTTTACTTTTAACTTCTTTTTTCTAATTGTTTAGCGAAACAAAGGGCAGAAACCACAGAACTTATTACCAAACTCGACAGGGTAAGTTTCCTAGATCAAGGAGAAAAAAAATTACTGATAATTCTGTCAGTAGTTTTTGGTTTAGTATGTCTAAATTTGGTTTATCTTTGTAAATTTTCCAGGAAATCCTTGCATTAAGGGCACAGTTAGACGCAGCAAAACACGATGCCATAAAGTTGTGCATTGGTATTCTTGTTTCTATGTCGTTCAAAGCAGTAGTCTTTCTTCGACGGTTTCTCTAATGCAAAAGCAACGCTGTCAACCAGTTAAACACTAGAGTGACATTAAAATTCAGATTTGTCACGATATGACATGATAAATAGGATTTTTGTTTGAATGATCGTAAACTGAACTTAAGTGAAAAAATAGCTTAAATATCGTATCAATATATAATTGAAACTTAATACCATGATAAATATTTTGAGTCGATGTAGACCATGATATATGATTTTGAATTAAACGGTTCTTCTTAACAATCTCACGACTTCTGTCGCTCTTAAACATCGGATGGAGATTGGAGATTAGTGCAAAACCTAATCAAATTTACTTGTGATGAAAATAAAAACATAAAGAATATTCATTTTATCGAGGACCTCTTATATAAACATAGATTTAGATTTGGTACACATATTTGTAAATATATTATTAGAAAAATATTATGCAAGCCATAAATGGTAGAGGTTGTTCAAATTGAACCTAACCAAGATTTCAGTTCGGATCAATTGAATTGAACTAATTTATTTTATATATATATATATATAATTATTTTAATTATAAACTGATTAATTGAATCGAATTAATCGATCCACGCTGAGGTAGTGGTCTCGGGCAGATGCAGCCGAGGAGCGCGACTCAAACGGGCAGGCCGCACAGAGGTGGCCTCGGACTTGATGCGGTTGAGGAGCTTAACTCGGGAGGTGGCCTCGAACCGGTTGCGGTCGTGGAGCTTAACTCGGGAGGATGCCTCGGACCGGCTACGGCAGAGGAGCTTAGCTCAGGCGGGTAGGCCGCGCAGAGGTGACCTCGGGCCGGCTGTGGCCGAGGAGCTTGGCTAAGGAGGAGGCCTCATTTATGGTGGGGTGGCGCTTGGCCTGATCCTCTTGTGCTTCTCCCGCCTCCCGACCATCCAGGCTTCTGCCGCGATGTAGTGGTTGGCGCGTTGGAGCATCATCGGTACCGCGGTGGTGGGTTGCTCCAGGAGGGACCAGAAGAACCTGGAAGGTCGCAGGGCTATCATAAATGCCTGTATTAACAGGGAGGGATGAGCTTCCGGCAACCCCCAGATTTATGTGGTAAAGCGATTCACAAAATTGGAGAGGGGCTCGCCCTCCCTTTGGTTGAGTCCGAGGAGCAGCACAACGGACGGCTTCGGGTGGGCGTAAGCCAGGAAGCTGAGCTCGAAGTCACTGACGAGCTGATCAAAGGAGGTGATCGTCCAGGTCTTCAGGCCGTTGTACCATGTGCGAGCTGATCCTCTTAGAGTTGTGGGGAACGCTCTACACATCAAAGCATCAGAGGTCCTATACAGCACCGTCTGGGCACGGAAAGTGGCCACGTGATCCGCTAGGTAGGTGGAGCCGTCATATGCGTCCAGAGAGGGGAGCTGGAAGTTCGGGGGGACTATCTGACCTTGAATCTCGGGCGTGAACGGAGACCCCTGTTGCGCGTTCACCCCGAGCTCCCCCCTTGACCTGCGAACCTCCTGCTGCACTTTGTCGTGCTGCTGACTAACGAAACGTAACTGGGCTCGCAGGGAGTCCGTTGAATCCGAAGACAATGCCTCGAGTTCCGGGCGACCTCTCGGGTTTGTTGTCGCTCGATCCCCGAGCAGGGCCGATCGGTCCCGAGGCGAAGTCGGGACCTCCGGAGGTAGCGTGTGGGCCTGGACAGGCAGCGCTTGTTGCCGCACTGGTTAGATCGCAGGCGGGTGCTCCGGACGAGGGACTAGTGGGATGATGGTTTGCACCATGCCCGTCAAAGCCCGGACTTGATAGGCGAGGTCCTGTAAGGCCTCGGACGACACCGATGATGGGTCGGTAGGGGGACCCTCGGGTGGCGACAAACTCGGGTCGTTAAATGACCGCCAAAAGCGTTCCGAGGTCGTGGCGGGGTGTTCATCTCGAGGTTCTCCTTACGTGGCGCGCTCCCCCGGAGCCCCGATCGGGTGTGACCCCTCAGTTGTGGCTTAGTCCAAGTCGATCTGCCGATCCCTCGACATTCGGGCCCTCCTTCTAGCGGAGGCCGAGGAGCACGACGCAGGCGGGCTGGCCACGCTGGTGAGGTCTCGGGCATCGAGCGATCGAGTAACACGGTGAAGGCCAAGGGATATGGTGAAGGCGGGCAGGCTGCGCTGAGGTGGAACTCGGCAGTCTACGTCCGAGGGACACGGCTCGGGTCGAAGCTATTACCCGGGCCGAGGGATGCATCTCAGGCGGGAAGGCCGCGTTGAGATAGGACTCAGCAGTCTGCGGCCGAGGGATATGGCTCAACCCGAAGGATGTGGCTCAGGCTGTGGGATCCAGTTCAGGCGGGAAGGCCGCGCTGAGGTAGGACTCGGCGGTCTGCGATCGAGGAATATGGCTCAAGCCGAAGGATACGGCTCGAGGAGCACGACGCAGGCGGGTAAACCACGCAGGTATGTCTCGGGAGAAGGAAGTCGAGGAGCACGACGCAGGCGGGCTGGCCACGCACGTGTGTCTCGGGAGCAGGAAGCCGAGGAGCACGACGCAGTCGGGCTGGCCGCGCACGTGTGTCTTGGGAGCAGGAAGCCGAGGAGCACGACAAAGGCGGGCTGGCTAGCCGTGCTGGTGGTCTCGGGCAATACGCGGCCGAGGAGCACGACGCAAGCGGGCTGGCTTGCCGCGCTAGTGGTCTCGGGCAATACGCGACCGAGGAGCACGACGCAAGCAGGCTGGCTTGCCGCGCTAGTGGTCTCGGGCATTACGCGGCCGAGGGGCACGGCGCAAGCGGGCAAACCGCGCAGGTGTGGTCTCGGGCATCGTGCGATCGAGTAGCACGACGCAGGCGAGCAGGCCGCGCAGGTGTGGCCTTGGGCATCGAGCGACCGAGTAGCACCACGCAAGCGGGCTGGCCGCGCAGGTGTGTCTCGGGAGCAGGAAGCCGAGGAGCACGACACAGGCGGGCTGGCCGCGCTAGTGGTCTCGGGCATTACGCGGCCGAGGAGCACGACGCAGGCGGGCAAACCGCGCAGGTGTGGTCTCGGGCATCATGCGACCGAGTAGAACGACACAAGCGGGTAGGGCGCGCAGGTGTGGCCTTGGGCATCGAGCGACCGAGTAGCACCATGCAGGCGGACAGGCCACGCTGGTGAGGTCTCGGGCATCGAGCGATCGAGTAGCATGACGCAGGCGGGCAAATTGCGCAGGTGGAACTCAGCAGTCTACGTCCGAGGGACACGGCTCGGGTCAAAGGTATGACCCGGGCCGAGGGATGCATCTCAGGCGGGAAGGCCACGCTGAGATAGGACTCGGCAGTTTGCTGCCGAGGGACGCAGCGAAGGCCGAGGTTGTCTCCGGCCGAGCCGTGTAGGCTCGGAGGAGTTTAGGCCGGGGCTAACAGCGAGTCCAGTTGAGGTAAGGCAGATACTGAACCTTCGCTCGGAAAAGACCGAGGCAGGGCTTTGATTTCTTTCACGAGGACTACATCGAGTAGCCACTATGTGCGCTTGGCCTCTCTCGTAGAGCCCGCGATCGGGAGTCGTCCCTTCTCCTCCCGGCCGCCCAGGTCTCCGCTGCGATGTACCAGTTAGCCCGCTGGAGCATTTCTAGCACCGTGGTGGGAGGTCGCTCTACGAGGGACTAGAGAAATCTGGAAGGTCGCATGTCTATCACGTACGCCTGCACTAACAGAGAGGGGTGAGAGTCCGACAAACCCCAGATTTGCGTGACAAAGCGATCCACGAAATGTAAGAGGGGCTTGTCCTCCCTTTGTCTGAGTCCAAGGAGCAGTGCCGCGGAAGGCTTCGGCCGTGCATATGCCATGAAGTGGAGCTCGAAGTCATTGACGAGCTGGTCGAAAGACGCGATCGTTCCGGTCTTCAAGCCGCCGTACCACGCGTGGGCCGGCCCTCTCCGAGTTGTGGGAAACACTCTACACATCAGAGCATCAGATGTCCCGTATAGCGCCATCTGGGCGCGAAAAGTAGCTACATGGTCCGCCGAGTCGGCGGAGCCATCGTAAGCGTCCAGAGAGGGGAGCTGGAAGTCCGAGGGGACTGTCAGATCCCGTATCTCGGGCGTGAATGGAGACCCTTGGTGTACGTCCTCCCTTAGCTCTCCCCTGGACCTATGGACCTCTTTCTGCAGCTCGTCGAGTCGCTGGCTGACGAGCCGCAACTGGGCCCACAGAGATTCCGAAGAGAGTGCCTCGGGTTCCGGGCAGTCGCTCGGGTTTGCCATCACTCGATCCTCGAGTGGTAATGATGGGATCCGAGGCGAGCCGGGAGACTCCAAGGGCGGCGTGTGAGCCTGAACGGGTGGCTCTTCTTGCCACAGCGGTTTAGCAATGTACGGGATGATGGATTGCACCATGTCCGTTAGAGCTTGGACTTGATGAACGAGGGCCTGAAAGGCCTCGAGCGACACGGGCGTCGAGTCGGTTGGGGCGCCGCCGGGTGGCGACAAGCCCGGGTCGTTGATTATTTGACAATATCGTCCTAAGGTCATGGCGAGGTGTTCGTCACGATGGTCTCCGTGCGGGGGCCGTTCCCGCGAGGCTTCGGTCGGGCGCGACCTCTCAGCCGTAAGCTCGTCTGAGCCGCTCGAGTGATCACCCGACATTCCGAGCCCTCCTTCTAGCGCCAAAATGTTGTGGTAAACAACTGTAAGCCGTGGCCTCGGGGGCCGACGCGGCTTGGTTCGGGCTCGGTCGATAAGGGGATCTCTCCGAGGTGGGCTTTGACGAACCGTCTGGGTGGTCGCGTGCTGGTGTTGTCGGGTCCTCATGGAGGCGGCTCCACGCCGAGAGCCCAGCGGGAGGTCGGGCGTCTTCATACCTGCACGGAGGTCGGGTCGGAAGCTCGGCCCGACCCCTCCGACGACCAAGTTAGAGGAAGCGGAGAGGGTTTTAGGTGGAGAAGTAGAAGTTCCAGTCCCCCTTTTCCATTCAGAAGGTAAGGGTATTTATAGGGAAGCTTACTGTTCCCTGATGTGCCCGCTTGCAAGGGGCAGGCTGGTAGCGTCTGACATTGCTATTGACGTTGCGTGGAGAACCGAAATGTCGAAGGGTATGGGCGAGGGTCGGTTGTCGTCCTCCTCTACCTCGGTCAAGCGCACGAGGTCAAGCAACGATGAAGTCGTTGTCTGAGAGCGGATGACATCAGCGCATGTCGAGTTAGCATTATTGCCCTCCTCCTCGGACAGAGTGGCGCCCAGGTGAGGCCGACGTCGTGACGCGTCATGTCGCCATTATTACCCCTATCAAGAACTATCAAGGTTTCGAGTTTGCCTATGGACCTGGGGATGCTGCCGGAGATCTTGTTCTCTGAAAGATCAAGAATAGTGAGCCTTCGCAGCAATCCGATCTCCATGGGGATGGAGCCGGTGAGGTGGTTGCCATGGAGGTCTAATGCCTCCGTTGCAGGTACCCAACCGATGAATTCCATTTTTTTTATTCTTTAATTTTTGTTTTATTAACTTTTTAAATTTCTATACAAGTTCAAATTCATCACCACTTCAGCTTATGCTCAAGTGGTTTTCTTGTGTTCTATATCTCAAATCGTTCATGTTCTTTGAAAGGTTGTTTTGTTCATCATGTTCATCATGTGTATTGTACACCATTTTCATATGTCATTAACGAATCAATTAGTTCTTCAAATGATAAATTGTTTAGATTTTTAGCTTCTTTTATCACGGTTACATTTTAATTCCAATTTTTAGAAAAGGAATGTAAAATCTTGTTTACAAGTTCAAAATCCGAAAAACTTCTACCAATTGTTTTTAAACCATTGACGACATACGGATGTACATGTCAACAACGATTTCTTTTGGTTTCATTTAAAAGAGTTCAAAATCGTACATTAAAATATTGATTTTTGAAACCTTAACACTTCTTCGCGTGTGGTTTCAAGAAAAAGTGTCAAATATCGAAAGTAGTTTCGGATAAAGAAATCCGATTAAACTATGTTTTATATAAGACGTAAAATAGAGCATTAATGGTCAGGTGAGGTTTGCGAACGCGGAGGGGATGCAACCGGTGAGTTGGTTGGAGTCGAGGAGGAGGTGTTCGAGAGGCGGCCGAGGGCGGGTGGAATGGGGCCGGCGAGCTGCTTGAGGTTGCTGAGATCGAGCAACCGGAGGGAGAAGAGGTCGCCGAGGGCAGGCGAGAGCCTCCCGGCAATGGAGGCGTCGGAGATGAAGTCGGGCCCCGAGGAGAGGCCAGGGCGGGAGACGTTGACGACGCGGCCAGTGGCAGCGTCGCAGGCCACGCCGTCCCACGCGGAGCAACAGTCCGTGGCCGAGTCCCAGGAGCGGAGGAGGCCGGAGGGGTCGGCGGTGATGCTGGCCTTGAAGGCGAGAAGGGCCGAACGGTCGTGGGGGTGACATCCCTGCGACCACTGCAGCAATAGGGTGGAGCAGAGGAAGAGGAAGACGAGGCACAGCGGCTGCATGTTATCCATCTCTTACGTGAAAGAATCGACGAGGGTCGACAGATGTTCTCCCCAGTCGAAGAACTTGTGCAATGAAAAGGCGGTGAATCAAACTGGAGTAAAAAAGCATTCGTTACTGCCATGAAAGTGGCAGCAGAGGGTCTCTTAAGAGACCATTTCCTCGCAGTTTCTACTTTCTTTAATGGGCTCTCAGGTCGGCAGAAATGTGGAGATGCAGCAGCAAATTAGGCGTGGAAATGGAGTCTGCTGTTGCAGTCATGAACGGTCTCCAAGGAAACTGGGGTGAGGCCCCATGAAGCTTGCCTGGGTTCAGACGCCCCATGATGGAAGTGGCGCTGCTGACTTTAATGGGACCAGAGAAGAAAGAATAGGGGCGTCTCTCTGTCCCAATGGAGTATTTTATATCTCCTTCCTTCTCACATAATGAGCTGTCGGAGTCGATGGGCTTCACTTGCCTTCGCCTGCCTTTCCAGGGTGTGTACTTGTGATGGCGCACGAGGCTGTCAACCACTCACCACAGCAAACTGCAGGTTGGGGGAACCTCAACTCATTGTATCATCTGGCTGTTTCTACAAGGCTTTGATACTGATTAGATATCGTTGCACACAGGCATTTAGATATCGTCATGTCCACATAATAAAATGTACTCTCAGATTCTTAATGTCTCCATCCGTTTACGTTAATAAGAAATCTATGTTGACAAGCATATTTTGTCCCGTTAACTGTATCCTTAATTGGTGTCTTTTGGAGGTTGATGGACAATAATAATATCCATCCTAAAATGGACAATTTCTTACACGTCTCTATAGTGTATATAGTCTTTCCACAAGTCAAAATTTCTCTCTACCCTCGTTCGGCATCTGCTCGTAAGATTGCGATCTCAAACGATCCAACAAAGATTACGAAGAAGGAAAACAACTAGTCGAAGAAAGTACTAGTGTCACCATCTGACACGGCACGTACAACAGAGCTCTTTACAGATAGAGTTACGCCTGCCACATCAGATCTAATTTAAATAAATCATGCTAAAAAATGTGGACTTATTTCTTGCCATTCATTTGAGATAGATAGCAACATCATCAAGTACTGAGTCAAAGTGGACAGATGCAAACACGGCAAACACAAAAAGAAGTAAAGCTTATTTATATATATATATATATATGTGCATGGGAAAATACATGTGTGCCATGCACGAGTAGATGTAATCAGAAATGGCAGTCGAAGCAAAAAGAGAGAGAGAGATGCGAAAGGACAAACTACAGAGGAAAGCCGGTGGTACAACCCCCATACTCCTCTCCCACCGGTCTCACAGCTGCCTCATCTGTCTCCTGCCCATCACCTGCCTGCAGATATAAGAGAAACAAGGACTAGTGTCCCTTCAGGCATTAACTCCACAAGTAGGGGTGTATATATGAACAATCTCAGGTACACAAATCAACTTCATTACGACTATGTTTTACAGTGCATTAATGTGAGGCAGAGTACAACACAATAAGAAGCCAGTGGCTGGCATCCATCAGAGAAGTATGAACTCTTCTTAAAGCACATAATTAGGTTGACTCCGAGTATTTAACATTACCTAGCTAAATTATATTAACTCCAAACTCTGGCCCATCGGAGGATGTTAAGTTCACTATAGTCGTTAGAAGTGGCACGATCAATCAATTCATTTCTTAGCATGCTCAGTCATTGGTATCACAGCAACTGCAGAGGTGTGGTTAATATCATTGGTATCATCACATCAACCGTATTGGTATCACTTTGGCATAACCTTTCATAAAATTGTTGTTGTGATGTGTGTGGGCGTGAGAGAGCATAAGAACAAGGGAGTGGTCCTCGCTCTTCTGCCTCTCCCCAATGGAACCGCACATGGACTATATATTCACACGGCAAGGATCACCTGTGGTGTGGAGAGAGTCTCCATGCCCATGTCGAAGCAGCAGTCGTAGAAGGAGCTTGCAGCCGAAAGTTTCAGCGAAAGGAACTGTATCAAGACAAAACGGCAGGTGCTGAAGAAAGCAAAACAGAGTGACAAGAAAACCCCTCGGATCATGAACAAGTCTTACCTCAACTTGGTTCTGCAGTGATTGTACATAGTTAATTATCTCGTCGAGCATTCCGGCCATGCCCATGGCCTGTAATCACCATGGCCTCTCTTTAGAATATTCACTAAGTAATTGAATTGCGCGTAACAAAAGCCGACAAGCTTCCTTGTGGGCTATATTTACCTTGTAGCAGCCGGGAACCAGGCCTTGTAAACAGCGCATTCTTTCATTAATCCTCTCTCTTCTCACCTGAAGCCATTAACGAATCATGTAATAAACAAACAGGTAAAAAAATCATCAAACTGATGAATGCTATTAGTCGATCGACATTAGTTTCTTTGTCGGTGATGGGAGTTTCCGCGCTTACCCTCTCGGCTAGGCTGTGGCTGTCAGTGGCTTGGCCTCTTCTTGCCCTCACATGAACCTTGTAGAAACAGCCCAAGGACCTCCTCGACCTCAACGCCCGGAAACGTGCAAAGAAAGTAACCCCCGTCCACGAGGCAACAATCAACACGGCAGCTTTTAAGAGCCGCCACGGCCGCACCTCGGCCCTTCGGCTTTACGCCACCCAAGACATGCTTGGCCGCTCCTCGGCCCTTCGGTTTTACGCCACCCAAGACATGCTCGGCCGCTCCTCGGCACTTCGGCTTTACGCCACCCAAGACATGCTCGGCCGCCCATCGGCCCTTCGGCTTTACGCCACCCAAGACATGCTCCGCCGCTCATCGGCCCTTCGGCTTTACGCCACCCAAGACATGCTCCGCCGCTCATCGGCCCTTCGGCTTTACGCCACCCAAGACATGCTCGGCCGCTCATCGGCCCTTCGGCTTTACGCCACCCAAGACATGCTCGGCCGCTCCTCGGCCCTTTGGCTTTACGCCACCCAAGACATGCTCGGCCGCTCCTCGGCCCTTCGGCTTTCCGCCTCCTGACACATACTTGGCCCCTTCCCGGTCCCTTGGCCTTGCGCCGCACGGGAGGCCATTCCCCTTCCGCACCCCCAGGGTCTGTGACTCCGCACCCGACCAACTCTAAAAACGAAAGCCATGCCTCGGACTCTCGCTACGAAAGCCATGCCTCAGACTCTCGCTACGACTGCCGACGCATAGCTTCTTTCCGGGGGGGAATATGATGAGGGCAATAATGGCGACATGATGTGAATGACGCCAGCCACCCTGTACCAAGGCCTCACTCCCCGGTCAACGAAACCCTGGGACACCGACCCAGGCGCATTAACGCCCGGACTGGACCCCGTCCGTCACAACAACGCCACCACCCCTCGGCCAACGAGCCCGGCTCTGCGCCTTCTGGGCTCGGTCAAGGGTAAGGAACACGCCAACCGAGACGCGCCATACCCTGCAGCAGCCCGGCCTCCCACACAGCCCCAATGGGCGTGTCAGACGCAACATGAGGTATTTACCCAGGCCCATCTATAAATACTAGGGAGTTCCAGACAAGCGGAGGAGGACACACTCACACACCACACTTGTATGGAGGCATTTCGTCCTCCAAAACCCCCTCCACATCTCCCTCTAACTTGATCGTCGGAGGGGTCGGGCCGAGCTTCCGACCCGACCTGTGTGCAGGAACGAAGACGAGGTGGCCTCTTCCTGGCGCTGCTGCGGAGCTGCCGACCCGATCTACCGCCCCGAACGACCGATCCCGACCGGGAGACCCCGAGGGAGCTGCGCCCGAGATCTCCGACATTTCGAGCCCTAGAACCGAACCGCGTCGGCCCCGAGGCCACGACTTAAAAAGTTACTCACCGTAACAGGAAGCGAACGATTTCTTCTGTTACAAGGCAAAGGAGAGGAATGGCAGACGGCTAGCGCCCACAGGTCAGAGGCTAGATGCAGAAATCAAGGTAATGCGTGCTTTGAGATGCACGAAAGCAATTCAATTCGAGTGATATGAACTATAAATATGGTTGGTCATTTGACAGTGATCCTCTCTTTAGTAACACTGATCTATTATTTCTCGATTGCGCCAGTTCTATAATGCCTGTCATCATGGAACTGCGTTTCTAGGGATTCACTTGTAAGATATCAAGTAAGATTTAGGTTATTAGCATCCTCCAATTAAGGAACCCATATCCCCGTTGGCCCGACCTCCACTTACACATACAAAACAAGTTAAGGAAATTTGTGGTTTCTGAGTGGATAAGACCAACGCAATGCACTAAAGTGCTCCGGCTGGTGCTATGACAGTAGAAAGCAAGTCTTTGCACGATTTGTTTGGAGAAAAACAAGACAAACGTGACCAGGAAGTATCAGATGATAAGGATCACCAGCTAAAATGTACTTGGCTCACATACATAACCTTCACAAATCTGGATAATATAATGCGCAAGTAAAAGAGCCAGCTGTAGAAGATGCAATTGCCCTAAGCAAAACAAATATCACTGATAACCAATATAAGCAAAAGTGCTCAAACCATCTTTGACTATTAAGGACTGAAAATTAATTCCATGTGTTTGAGTTGAAACATCTGTTATTGTGCTAATAAACATAATATGCTTTGTTCTTTTGTTTCATCACGTATGGAAGCTTCTGATTTCTCTCATCCTATGTGAGCTTGCTTTCCTATTTACATGTTTATTCTCTTTTATGCATACTCCTCAAATAATGACATTTACAATAAAATCAAAACACACTCAATTGCATAGAATCTCCAAACGTGATTCCAGAGAAGGCACTAGGTTTACTGGACACCAGATTCCTTAGGAATGATGAGGATTAAATAATCTGATTCAAATAGGTCCAATTCTAACCCTAAATACTATGATTTCCATGTACCTGACAAAATGAAAGCAAATGAGAAACTTAAAAGGCTTCAGAGAAGAAAAGAAAATTGATTACTTTGGTAAATCAATAAAAATCTGCTGCGGGAACGGGTGGAGAAAGTTCGTTAGCATCCATGTGAAATTTATTGCAGATATTGGCGGACAGAAGAACTTCAACTGCTGGTCATATTCCTGCAAATGTTAACAAGGAAGGTGATGGACCATAAATGATCTTTTGGAAGTTCTATTTTATTTAAAACAAGGATGGATGTTGTTAGGGTAAGTAACTTTTTAGCCGTGACTTCGGGGTCGACGCGGCTGGTTCAGGGCTCCAAATGACTCGGATCAGACGTGACTCCCTTTGAAGTCCCGGGGCGGCGGATGCGGGGGATCTCGCTGGGAAACTCCGCCTTGTCGAGCAGGCTTAACAGCGATCGGGTGCCTGCACACAGGTCGGGTCAGTAGCTCGGCCCGACCCCTCCGACGATCAAGTCAGTGGGGAGAAGTATAGTATTGAGAGATCGATCCCCCCCCTTTCGGTTGGGAGTCGGGGGGTATTTATACAGGGGGTTTGATGTTACCTGATGGGCCATCCTGCAGGAGGAGGGTCGTACCTCTGATGGCGTCTGTCGTCGTCGCGGGCGTTGCGTGGAGAGCCGAGCTTCGGCAGGGTGAGGGGAGCGTCGGTCAGCCGAGGGGGTCTGGGTACGGTGGGTGTGGGCGCATGTCGTGTCGTCATTAACGTTCGTTCTGGGGCAGTGTGCCGCACAGGGTGTTCGACGTGGAGGGTGTATTACGTCAAATCCGGGGTGCTATGTCAGGTCAGTTTTTTACCCCTATCATATGCCCCATCCGAAAGGAGCTATGCGTCGGTTTTGCATGTGGGGAGTCCGATGCATGGCTTCCTGCTTCAGGCGTGCTATTCGTGTGGGTCTGAGAGGCGCGCCGTAGACGGATCGGTCGCGTTAACGCTTCTTGAGCAGCGCTAGGCCGAGACACGCAACTCTATCGGGAGGCCGAGCAGGGTTGGACTCGGGGCCAATAGAGCCGATGAGGATCGAGAGCCGAGGATCGAGGAGCACAACGCAGGCGGGGTGACCGCGCAGGTGTGACTCGGGATGTCGTAAAGCCGAGGGCCGAGGAGCACAACGCAGGCGGGGTGACCGCGCAGGTGTGACTCGGGATGGCGTAAAGCCGAGGGCCGAGGGGCCAAGTAACACGACCAAGTGGGCAGGACGCGAGGACGCGGCCTCGGGCACCACATAGCTGAGGAACACGGCAGGCGTTTGGGGCCGCGCCGCGGTGAGTCTCGGCAGAGATTTGGCCGAGGCGCTTGGTGCAGGTAGGCTGTAACCGAGGTGATGGCCCCGGGCGTAACACGACCGAGGCGATACTTGGCTTTTGATCAGTGTTTGGTCGTTTTGACCGTTGTGCGGGCGCGGGCAGTCGGGTTGCCTTTTTCCTGGGGAAGATCAAAGGGCCACGCCTTTTGGGCGTCGTCGGTTTTCGAGGTTGATATGATTAGGGGCTCCGTACTTCGCACCGCGCTGTGATTAAGAGCCGTGCCAGCCGAAGTTATGGCGATGCAGCTTTTGCGTCTTCGCAGCACATCTCAGGAGGGGAAGGGTCGCCGCTTCGGCGGGAAACAGGCTATAAATAGCGCTCCGTCGGTCTCTTTCACTTCTTGGTACCTGCATTCGCTTCAACCCCCTCTTTGGGTGACTCAGCCTAGCACTCTTCAGCCGCCTTGCCTTCCCAAAAGCTCGGTAAGGATGGCTTCCCCTCCGTCGTCGTCTCCTTCTTCGCCTCCTCTTTCCGATGCCGCCGGTGAGGAGGTGGCGTTGGCGAGCCCCCGCTCGTCGTCCGAGGAACGGGCCACCAAAGCCCTTGAATCGCTGATGTGGCCGCACGACCTCGACTCCACCGTGAGCGAGTAGTCGCTGGGCCTCCTTCGGGACCGTTATGGTATCCCGACGGAGTTCACGCTCCTTGCCCCTGAGCCGGGGCAGCGGGCGTATGATCCCATTCCTAGGGGCTTTGCCCTAACCGTAGATGCCTTCGAAGCCGGACTACGCCTACCGTTCCACCCGGTCATAACCTCCTGTGTCGCGTGGTGGCGCATTTCCCCTTCTCAAATGGCGCCGAATTCTTAGCGCTACCTGGTGGCGTTCCTCGGGGAATGCTACTACGCCCGAATCACCCCGAGCCGGTCTCTTTTCCTTTCCTGTTTTCGCCTGTCCAGGGGGTCGGGGGGCTATTACCTGTCCGCCCGACCTGGTTTTCGGGTCAGCGGGGCTCCTTCCAGCAACAAGGGGTGGAAGGAGCGCTTCTTCTACGTCTGCCATCCGAAGAGTTGGAGCTTCGGGCTCCGGTGGGCGGCGCACGCAGTTGATAACACTGCCCCAGCCTTGGATGAGGGGGGGCTCCGAGCCCTTCGAAGATTGAAGGAGATCCTCCCATCTTCCAGAGTCATCCGAAAGATGACCGAGGCGTGGTTGGTCGAGGCGGGCTTGAGCCCGGTACCTCGAGGTATGCCTTGAGAAGGTGGCGGTAGGCCCTCATGTTTTATTTTCCTCTTTCGGGGTGCTCACCGAGGCCGATGTGTTTTCGCAGAGATGGTGAACCTTACTGCAGTGCGCGGAGGACGCGCCCCGTCCGCAGCATCTCCACGGCGTCAGGTCGGCCTAGGCGTCGGCACAAGAGAGGCGCCAGTGAAGCTCGAGGATGCCCACCCTCGGAAGAAGGCCAAGGTCGGTGCTTCGAAGAAACCGACTCCCCCGCGGGCTCAGGTGAGCGTGGGGGCGGCGGAGTCGAGCTCGCACGATAGGCGAGGGCGAGGTCGGGGCGAGGCAGGCCCGAGCAACGAGGCGGGGAAGGCGCCGCGGGAGCCCTCGATCCGGGACTTGTGCCGTCTGCCCGCGGGGCCGCCGGACGACTTCTACCAAGCACGCCTGATGGGCGAGCTTTCCGAAGGCCAACCCTTTGAGGCGGTCGCGGCAGCCGAGCAGCGCTCCTCGGAGCTTGAAGCGGAGGTGACGTGTCTCCGGGCTGAGGCAGGGGCGACCGAGGCTGAGGTCCTTCGCCTAAGGTCCAAGGCGAAGGCGGCTGAGGAGGTGAAAGACAACCTCCGAAGGCTCCTGGAGGGGGCGCAGTCCGAGGCTTGCCTGGCCCGAGGCGAGGCGGCCGCCCTTACCCAGTGGCTGGAGGGGGCTTTGGCCGACGCGAAGGGGGCCTCGGAAGCCCTGGCGGCCGAGCGGGAGCGGCGGTTGGAGAAGGAGAGGGAAATAATCGAAGCCTACAAGCAATCCCCCGGCTTCCAACTCGGGCTGGTTCGGTCAGGGCAGGTTACCTACGAGTACGGGTACCGGATAGCCCTGGGCCGATTCCGGACGTGCCATCCCAGGTTGGGGGGTCGAGGCGGATCCTTTTACCTCGCACCCCGAGGACTTGGACGTAGACATGCCGGAGGAGGTTCCTTTCGACGATAGCGTCGGGGGCCCCGATGGCTTAGGGCAGTCTTGAAGTCGGCTCAGCCGAGCCGTTTTAGCTTCTTGTAACTTTTGTAGTCTTCGGGTCAGGTCGCAGTTGTAATCCCGTGCTTCGTAAAATCTTCTCCCAGTGTGCCTTTTCGCTTCGAGAGTTGTCTTGTATTCTCATGCTTCAGAAATAAAGGTCCTTTCCCCGTATGTTTTTGAGCTTCAGAAATTGCACAGCTTCGACTTGGGAGATGTTAACACGGGTATTGACCTCAGACAAAGAACTTTTTAAGGTTCTGGATGTTCCACGTTCTCGGCAAGGAGGAACCGTCCATCGCTGTGAGCCGATACGTACCCGGTCGGACCACGCCGGCGACCCGATATGGTCCCTCCCACTTGGGGGCCAGCTTCCCCCTCGTTCGGGTCGGGTCGCTGACCTTGGCCCTTCGTAGGACTAGATCGCCTAACTTGATCGGTCGGGGTCATAATTTTCTGTTGTAGACCCTGGCGACGGCTCTCTGGTGAGAGAGGGCCTTCAGGTGCGCGTCGGTGCGTCGCTCCTCGAGCATGTCGAGGCTGGCGCGAAGTCCCTGGTTCGAGGCTTCCTCGTCGTAGCTCCTCGTCCGAAGCGTGGCGATAGCCATCTCGGGTGGTAGGATGGCCTCGGTTCCGAACGTCAAGCTGTACGGGGATTCTCCGGTCGCAGTCTTGGGAGTGGTGCGCAGCGACCATAACACACTGGGGAGCTCGTCCGTCCAGGTCGATCGGGCCGCAGACACTCTTCTTTTGAGGCCATCTAAGATGGACTTGTTGGTTACCTCGGCCAACCCGTTCGTCTGAGGGTGGGCCACCGAGCTGAACCTTAGTTGAATGCCATGACCGGCGCAGAATTCCCGGAACCTTGTGCCTGCGAACTGAGGTCCGTTGTCGGTGATAATGGCCCTGGGCAACCCGAACCGAGTTACCAGGTTCTTCCACACGAATTTCTCCATCTGATGTTCCGTGATCGTCGCCAGTGGCTCGGCCTCGACCCACTTTGTGAAGTAGTCTACTCCTACAATTATGTACTTCCGCTGTCCAGAAGCCGGTGGGAAGGGACCGAGGAGGTCCAGCCCCCACTGGGCAAACGACCATGCGCAGTCGATGGGGCAGAGCGGGACCGAGGGTTGTCGGGGTGCGCGGGCGTGTTGCTAGCACGAACCGCACCGCTGAACGTAGGCTTTCGCATCTCGGCACATGGTTGGCCAGTAGTAGCCTTGGCGGAGTATCTTGTGCGCCAAGGTTCGTCTGCCGATGTGTTCGCCGCAGACCCCCTCGTGAGTTTCGGCCAGGACTGTCCGTGCTTCGTCAGGCTCCAAGCATCGCAGGAGGGGATGGGTGAAGGACCGTTTGTAAAGCCGACCACTCTCCTTGGCGTACCACGCGTGTGTGCGGCGCAGACGCCGAGCTGCGACTTCGTCGAGGGGGAGAGTTCCATCCCGCTTGAAGCGCAGCAACTCTTGCACCCACGTGGTCGGCGCACCGCCTGGGGCCATAGTCGCTACTTCGATGGCGCGAGCGGGGAGCTCCTCAATCTCTGGCCACGCTTCGGGGGTTTGTCTTGACGCCAGCTTAGCGAGCGCATCGGCTTGCTCGTTTTCCTCCCTCGGAACATTAGATAATGTAAAGTAAGGGAATCTCGCGGTTAGGTCTCTTACCCGTGCCAGGTATTTGGCCATGGTTGCGTCCCGAGCTTCATATCCACCGCTGAGCTGTTTGGCCACAAGTTGCGAGTCGGTGAGGACATGTATTGCGTCCACCTGCATCTCGAGGGCCAGCCTCAATCCCGCTAGGAGTGCCTCGTATTCCGCCTCGTTATTAGTGGCTTTAAACCTGAAGTGGAGGGAACGCTCGAACGAGCGTCCGTCAGGGGCGAGGAGGACCAGCCCCGCTCCGGCACCACTCGAGTTGGCCGAGCCGTCCACATGTAGGATCCAAGCCTCGGGGGTTTGCTCGGGATCTCTGTCCATCGGAGCTAACTCCGCGACGAAGTCGGCTACTGCCTGGGCCTTCATGGCGGTCCTGGGTACGTAACTGATATCATGTTAACCGAGCTCCACCGCCCATCGGAGGAGCCGACCTGCAACATCGAATTTTGTTAAGACCTGCCGGAGAGGCTGGTCGGTGATGACTTCCACCGGGTGCGCCTGGAAGTAAGGGCACAACTTCCGAGCCGAGAGCACCAGGGCGAGTGCGAGTTTTTCTATCGGCGGGTAGCGCTCTTTAGGTCCACTCAGGACGTGGTTGACGTAGTAGATCGGGAGTTGCGGGCCGGAGCTTTCCTTGACAAGGACGGAGCTGACCGCATGCGGGGAGGCTGCTAGGTAGAGTCCCAGCTTCTCGCCGGGGGAGACAGAGGCGAGCCGAGGGAGGCTGGCCAGGTGCTGCTTTATCTGCTTTAAAGCCTCCTCGCATTCCAATGTCCATTGGAAATTCTTCGGGTTTTTGAGCGCCTTGAAGAACGGGAGGCAGCGATCGCCCGATCGGGCGAGGAAGCGGGACAGGGCGACAAGTCTTCCGTTGAATCGCTGCAGGTCCTTAACTGTCCGGGGGGACTACATATCGATTATTGCCTGTACCTTCTCCGGGTCGGCGTCGATTCCTCTCTAGTGTACAATGAATCCTTGGAACTTCCCGGAGGTGACGCCGAAAGCGCACTTTGTGGGGTTGAGCCGCATGCCGAACTTGCGCAGCGTGGCGAAGGCCTCGGCCAGGTCGGCAAGGTGCGTTCCGGCCTCTCGGCTTTTCACAATCATGTCGTCCACGTAGACTTCCATGTTTCTGCCGATTTGATGGGCAAACATCTTGTTTACCGTCCTCTGGTATGTGGCCCCGGCATTTTTTAACCCGAACGGCATGACCTTGTAGAAGTATATCCCTTGATCGGTGAGGAAAGTCGTATGTTCTCTGTCTTCGGGCGCCATCCTGATCTGGTTGTACCCTGAATAGGCGTCCATGAAAGAGAGGCGTGCATGCCCCGCCGTCGCGTCGACTAGCTGGTCGATCTTCGGGAGGGGATAGCAGTCTTTAGGACATGCACTGTTGAGACTGGTGTAGTCAACGCACATCCTCCAGCTTCCATTGTGTTTTTTCACGAGAACTACATTGGACAACCACTGAGGATACTTGGCTTCTTCTATGAAGCCTGCCGCTAAGAGTCGGTCCACCTCCTCTTGTATGCCGCGTTGTTGGTCAGGGGCGTGGCGCCGGGGCTTTTGCTTCACTGGGCGAGCGTCAGGTGGGATATTGAGATGATGCTCCGCGACCTCTGGGTCGACCCCCCCCATGTCCGATGGGGACCAGGCGAAGATGTCGGCATTTTCCCGCAGAAGACCGACGAGCTGTTCCCGTTCCCGTTCGGGTAGTTCCGATCCGACCCTAACCGTTTGGTTCGGCCGCGCTTCCTGCAAAGGAACGTCAACAGTGGATCCCCTCGGCTCGGGATGAGGAGCCAGTTTCTTCGCTTCCCGCGGATCTTCCAAGGGCGCCTCGGCCCTGGTTCTCTTGCCTAATGAGACGGAGGTAAGGTAGCAGCGCCTGGACTCTCGGGGGCTTCCGGTGACTTCCCCGACCCCCTCGCGAGTCGGGAATTTGACGGTCCGGTAGTAGGTTGAGACGACGGCTCTGACCTTGTTGAGGGTCGGTCGACCTAGTATGGCATTGTAAGCGGTGGGATGGTCGACCACCAGGAAAGTGGTCATTACGGTCTTCGATCTCGGCGGGGTCCCCACAGTCAGAGGCAAGGTAATGGCTCCCAGGGGCGATATTGAATCTCCCGTGAACGCAGAGGCAAGGTAAACTGTGTTTTAGAGGTAATGGCTCTCAGTTTACGTCTAAACGCAGTTTTACGTCTAAACGTAGTTTGCGTCTAAACGCAGTTTTATGTCTAAACGTAGTTTTGCGTTCAAAAGTAGTTTACGTCTAAAACATAGTTTTATGTCTAAACACAGTTTGCGCAGTTTACGTCTAAACACAGTTTTGCGTCTAAACTCAGTTTACGTCTAAACGCAGTTTTACGTCTAAACGCAGTTTGCGTCTAAACGCAGTTTTACGTCTAAACATAGTATTACGTTTAAAAGTAGTTTACATCTAAAACACAGTTTTATGTTTAAACACAGTTTGCGCAGTTTACGTTTAAACGCAGTTTTACGTCTAAACGCAGTTTGCGTCTAAACGCAGTTTTACGTTTGAACGCAGTTTTACGTCTAAACGTAGTTTGCGTCTAAAACAGTTTCAAAGGGATCTGAACTTAGAAACTAGTTCGTAAAAGCGTAGAAGACAGTTTTGCAGAATCAAAACGCAAACGTAAGCTGCAATGTAAAGATCGTACGAAAAACACCGATTTACGTCTGAATGCAGATTTGGAAAGATCAGCACTTAGAAACTTGTTCGTAAAGGCGCAGAGAGTAGTAGCTATGTAGGAGGTTTGCAGTAATGATAAGGTACTCGAAATAAAAGCAAACCAGAGATTTAGAGTGGTTCGGTCAGTCTTGACCTACTCCACTTTTGGCTTCCTCCTCCGACGAGGTCACCGACGTCAACTAGAGGCCTTCCTTCAATAGGCGAAGGCCAACTGCCCTTTTACAGTTTCACTCCTTTTGATGGGCTCAGGAGACAACCCTTACAGAACCTTTCTCTCCTCACTTTACAACTCAAAAGCTTGAAGAACAGAAGGAGGAGACTTAAAGGCTTTACAACAATTTTGAGCTCTTAGAATCACAGAAAGGATCAAGATTTTGGTGTAGGTCTGTGTGCTTTCTGTGCTGAATGGGTGGGGTATTTATAGGCCCCAACCCAGTTCAAATTTGGAGCTCAAAACGATCAAATCCCGGAATTCCGGGATCAGGCGGTTGCACCTCCTGACTGGAGCGGTTGCACCGCCTGGCAGAGCTCGAAGACTGAGCTCAAGCGGTTGCACCTCTCTGTCAGGGGCGGTTGCACCGCCTGAGTCTGGCTCGGAGACTGAGCCCCAGGCGGTGCCACCTCTTGATTGAGGCGGTTGCACCTCTCTTCCAGAGCTCGAAGACCGAGCTCAGGCGGTGCCACCTCTTTGTCAGGGAGGTTGCACCGCCCAGTCTAGCTCGAAGACTGAGCTCAGGCGGTGCCACCTCCTGGCTGGGGCGGTTGCACCGCCCAGTCTCACTGGGAGACTTAGCCCAGGCGGTTGCACCTCCTGCCTGGGGCGGTTGCACCTCCTTCACTATTTCAGCTCACTTGGTTTGGCTCCAAACTTGGCCCAAACCAGTCCGAACTTGAGCCTAATTGGCCCCTACTTGGGTTATAGGATTAACACCTAATCCTAACCCTAATTAACGTGCTAACTATGATTTTAAAGACATTTTCTAAGCTATTACAAAGTCCGCAAGTCAAGACTTCTTCTGGCGAGCTTCCGGCAAACTTCCGGCGGTCTTCCGATGAACTCTCGGAAACCATTCTGCGGACTCCCGGCAAGCTTCTAGACTTCACGATTTGATCTTAGCGAGTTCCAACGAGCTTCTTCGGCAAGCTCCGATCTTTCTCGGTGAGCTCCGCGAACTTCCAACGAACCTTCCGGCGAGCTTCCGAAAAACCCTTCGGCAAGCTCCCAACTCATTCTCGGCTAGTTCCGGTAGCATTCCCGACGAACCTTCGGACTTCCGTCGAACTCTTGAACTCGCAACAAATCCTTCGCGCTTGACTCCGACACTTTGTTTCGCTTTATGTCTTCATCGTTATCATAGTTAATCCTGCACAACAAAACAAAACTTCGATCGAGACAATTAATCCTAAGCAATTAACCAAGTTGTCCGACATGTCATTGGTCACTCGACGCTTCGTCCGATTCTTCGGCGCATCGTCCTCTCCTGCAGCCTATTTCCCAATCGGCCAGTTGACTTCGCAACTCCGATATCCTTGGCACAATACCCGCTCTTCTTGGCCTGATGCCCGATTCCACGGCCCGAAGCCTTCTGTCGATACGTCGACCGATCCACCGGCCCGACGTCTAATCTTCTGACATGTTCCTTCGGCACAACATGATTTTCCTGCTTTAATTGTCTCATCCTGATCGAAGCATCCTGCGTTACTCAAACCGCAGATTAAATCATAAACATATATCAAGTAATTTCATCATCAAAATACGAGATTCAACAAAGAAATCGATCAAAAAAAGGCGAGTGAAGTGATACAAAAAGAACTCTGTTCTTTGTTAGTCCTATCCATAAGAGAGGGGAGCATATGAAAAATGTAATCGATTCTTTCGTTTCCTTGGGTCACTGGCCATCTGCCGGGAGTTTCGGGTTTAATACCGATATTTTAGCAACAAATCCAATAAATCTAAGTGTAGTGCTTGGTGTATTGATTTATTTTGGAAAGGGAGTGTGTGCGAGTTGTGTATTTCAAGAATAGGTTGGATCCATCCGGCTGCACTTTATTTATGGTATTTATAGGAGAAATAGGAAAAAGGTGCACGATCTCGATGAATTACTTCTGAATAAATTAAGAAATCATATGTAAGAACCATAGCATTTCGTGACTTATTGGTAAATCCACTTTGATTCTCTATCAACCAATAATGTGAGACCATTAACATGGTTAAAGCTAAATTGTTTAAAGTCTAGGTAAAACATGGTACTCTTTCTACCACTTCTACCACTACGTTAGTAACGAAATGGTTAAAAAAAAATAGTTGGTAATTTATTTGATTTGATATAGAACACTCGTATCGATAAAAGAATTTGAACCATTTACTAGAAAAATGAGCACTTTGCTTTTTTTATCTAATGCCAAAATGACGACCTATGTATAAAAAAAAGGAATTTTTGGACTTGAAGAAACAAATAAAAAAATATAATAATTATTATTTTCATTTTTTAAAAATGAAAAATGAAATAGAATTCTAAAATTGAAAATGATAAATAAAATACAAAACAAATATAAATAAAATACAAATAAAGAAACAACTTTGTTGACAATTCTAGATTTTTGTCTGGTCTAGTCGGAAGAGTCCTCCTGATATTCTGGTCTTGTATCAGTTTTGACATCTTTGAATACAAACAGAAAAGAGAGGGTAGGCTCATTACATTAAAAAAGATATGGGAATACCCACACCATAAATAAAACATAAAAAAAGATATGGGAATACCCACACCATAAATAAAATAAATAATTGAGCGTGAGAGCCAAATGAATCGAAAGATTCATGTTTGGTTTGGGAAGAGATCATGGAAGTTTTGAAATTAATGATAAGATAATCTACTTTCATTAAATGATTTATTAGATAATCGAAAACAGAGGATTTTGAATACTATTCAAAATTCGGAAGAATTACGTAAAGGGGCCATTGAGCAGCTCGAAAGAGCCCGGGCTCGCTTATGTAAAGTGGAAATGGAAGCATATGAGTATCGAATGAATGGATACTCTGAAATAGAATGAGAAAAACAAAATTTGATTAATGCCACTAGTAATAGTTTGGAACAATTAGAAAATTACAAAAATGAAACCCTTCAGTTTGAACAACAAAGAGCGATTAATCAGGTCCGACAACGAGTTTTCCAACAAGCCTTACAAGGAGCTCTGAATAGTTGCTTGAATAGCGAGTTACATTTCCGTACGATCCGTGCTAATATTGGCATTCTCAGGGCCATGCAAGAAATAACTGATTAGCCCTTCTTTTTTTAGTTATAGTTTAGGCATTATTTTTTTCTTTTCCTTCCTAAAAAGAATAAAGAAACACTAATGGTAACCCTTCGAGCCGACGAAATTAGTAATATTAATCGTGAGCGTATTGAACAATATAGTAGAGAAATAAAGATTGTGAATACCGGTACCGTACTTCAAGTAGGCGACGGAATTGCTCGTGTTCATGGTCTTGATGAAGTAATGGCAGGTGAATTAGTAGAGTTTCAAGAGGGTACAATAGGCATTGCTCTGAATTTGGAATCAAATAATGTTGGCATTGTATTAATGGGTGATGGTTTGATGATACAAGAGGGAAGTTCCGTAAAAGAAACAGGACGAATTGCTCAGATACCTGTGAGTGAGGGTTATTTGGGTCGTGTTATAAATGCTCTGGCTAAACCTATTGATGGGAGAGGTGAAATTTCTGTTAGGATCGAGAGCACTAAGAGGGGGGGGTGAATTAGTGCAGCGGAAATCTTACAGCGATTAAAAACCAAAAGCTGTGTTCGTTCAATGAAAACTATTATGATGCAAAAGCTAATTCTCAGTTTGTATCTAAGTGCAGTTTGCGTCTAAGCGCAGATTGCGTCTAAGCGCAGTTTGCGTCTAAACACAGTTTGCGTCTAAGCGCAGTTTGCGTCTAAGCGCAGTTTGCGTCTAAACACAGTTTGCGTCTAAGCGCAGTTTTGCGTCTAAGCGCAGTTTACGTCTAAACTCAGATTTACGTCTAAACGCAATTTTACGTCTAAACGCAGATTTACGTCTAAACGCAGTTTTACGTCTAAACGCAGATTTACGTCTAAACTCAGATTTACGTCTAAACTTTGAAACTCGTTTGTATACTCGCAGAAGACAGTATGCAGTTGAAATCAAGACGTAAACGTGAACTGAGAACTGATGATTGTGAGAGGAAAGCCGATTTACGTCTAAATGCAGTTTTACGTCTAAATGTTGAAACTCGTTCGTAAAATTGTAGAGGACAGTTTGCAGTTATCAATAGGATCAAAATGTAAGTGTAAATTGCAAAGAAACTCTTTCGTAAAAGCACGGAAGACAGTTCTGCAGAATCAAACGTAAACGTAAACTGTAATGTACGAAAATACGAATTTACGTCTGAATGCAGATTCGGAAGAACAGCACTTAGAACTTGTTCGTGAAAGCGCAGAGAGCAGTAGTATTGAAGGAGGTTTGCAGTAATGATAAATTGCTCAAAGATAAACGCAAACCAGAGATTTAGAGTGGTTCGGTCAGCCTTGACCTACTCCACTTTTGGCTTCCTCCACCGACGAGGTTGCCGACGTCAACTAGCTGCCTTCCTTCAATGGGCGAAGGCCAAACTGCCCTTTTACAGTTTTTCTCCTTTTGACAGGCTCAGGAGACAACCTTTACAGGCCTTTCTCTCCTCACTTTACAACTGAAAACTTGAAGAACAGAAGGAGGAGACTTAAAGGCTTTACAACACTTTTGAGCTCTTAGAATCACAGAAAAGATCAAGATTTCGGTGTAGGTCTGTATCTTTTCAGTGCTGAATGGGTGGGGTATTTATAGGCCCCAACCCAATTCAAATTTCGAGCTCAAAACGATCAAATCCCGGAATTCCGGGATCAGGCGGTTGCACCTCTTGACTGGAGAGGTGGCACCGCCTGGCAGAGCTCGAAGTCTGAGCTCAGGCGGTTGCACCTCTCGACTGGAGAGGTGGCACTGCCTGGCAGAGCTCGAAGACTGAGCTCGGACGGTTCCACCTTCTCTGTCAGGGGTGGTTGCACCTTCCTGCCAGAGCTCGAAGACTGAGCTCAGGCGGTGCATCTCCTGACCAGAGAAGTTTCTCTTCTCTGCCAGAGGTGATCGCACCTTTCTGCCAGAGGTGGTTGCACCTCTCTGCCAGAGGTGGTTGCACCACTCTGCCAGAGCTCGAAGACCGAGCTTAGGCTGTGCATCTCCTGGCCAGAGAGGTTGCAGCTCTCTGCTAGAGCTCGAAGACCGAGCTCGGTGGTTGCATCGCCTGCCTGAGCTCGGAACTTGAGCTCTGGCGGTGCTACCTCTCGACAGAGGAGGTTGCACCGCCCAGTCTCGCTTGGAGACTAACCCCTGGGCGGTTGCACCTCTTGGCTGGGGCGGTTGCACCGCCCAGTCTCGCTGGGAGACTTAGCCTGGGCGGTGGCACCTCCCTGCCTGGGCGGTTGCACCTCCCACAGCCACTTGGGTTCGAATGGGTTGAACCATTCGACCCAACTTGAGTTCTTCAGGGGCCCAATTGCCCCAGGATTAAGCTAATGGGATCACCTCCCATTTCTAACTTAATCACCGTGCTAACTACGATTAAATCTAAGACAATTTCTGCAGCTTTGCTTCGGTACGTCAATCGCTTCTTCCGGCGAGTTTCCGGCGAACTTCCGTCGATCATCCGATGAACCCTCGGTGATGCTCCTGCGGACTTCCGGCAAACTCCTGGACTTTGCGACAATCCACTTGGCGAGTTCCGACGAGCTTCGCTTGGCAAGCTTCTGGACTTCTCGGATCTGTTCCCGCAGAACCTCCGACGACTGTCCGTACTTCCGTCGAACTCTTGAACTCCCAATGTGATCATGAACTTGACTCCGGCGCAACTCCTGCTGCTTGTCTATCTTTCATCGTAGTTAATCCTGCACACTTAAAACAAAACTTCGATCGAGACAATTAATCCTAAGCAATTAACCAAGTTGTCCGGCATGTCATTGGTCCCTCGACGCTTCGTCTGATTCTTCGGCGCATCGTCCTCTCCTGCGGCCTATTGCCCAATCGGCCAGTTGACTCCGCAACTCCGATATCCTTGGCACAATACCCGCTCTTCTTGGCCCGATGCCCGAGTCCACGGCCCGAAGCCTTCTGTCGATACGTCGACCGATCCACCGGCCCGACGTCCAATCTTCTGACATGTTCCTCTGGCACAACATGATTTTCCTGCTTTAATTGTCTCATCCTGATCAAAGCATCCTGCGTCACTCAAAACGCAGATTAAATCATAAACATATATCAAGTAGTTTCATCATCAAAATACGAGATTCAACAATTTCAGCTTCTGAATCTCGGTTAATTGAATCTCCTGCCCCATGTATTATTTCTAGACGTTCTGTATATGAGCCTCTTCAAACGGGGCTTATTGCCATTGATTTGATGATCCCTAGGACGCGGTCAACAAGAATTAATTATTGGAGACAGACAGACTGGCAAAACAGCCGTAGCCACAGATACGATTCTCAATCAAAAAGGTCAAAATGTAATGTGTGTTTATGTAGCTATTGGTCAAAAAGCATCTTCTGTGGCTCAGGTAGGATAGATGGAATATACTATTGTGGTAGCCGAAACGGCGGATTCACCTGCTACATTACAATACCTCGCTCCTTATACGGGAGCGGCTCTGGCTGAGTTTTTTATGTATCGTGGACAACATATTTTAATAATTTATGATGATCTCTCCAAACAGGCACAAGCTTATCGCCAAATGTCTCTTCTATTAAGAAGACCTCCCGGTCGTGAAGCTTATCCAGGAGATGTTTTTTATTTGCATTCACGACTTTTGGAAAGAGCCGCTAAATCAAATTCTAGTTTAGGTGAAGGAAGTATGACCGCTTTACCGATAGTTGAGACTCAATCTGGAGACGTTTCAGCTTATATTCCTACTAATGTAATTTCCATTACAGATGGACAAATATTCTTATCTGCCGATCTATTCAATGCTGGAATCCGACCTGCTATTAATGTGGGTATTTCCGTTTCCAAAGTAGGATCCGTAGCTCAAATTAAAGCCATGAAACAAGTAGCCGGCAAATCAAAATTGAAACTAGCCCAATTCACAGAGTTAGAAGCCTTTGCACTATTCGCTTCTGATCTCGATAAAGCTACTCAGAATCAATTGGCAAGAGGTCAACGATTACGCGAGTTGCTTAAATAATCCCAATCAGACCCTCTCGCAGTGGAAGAACAGATAGCTACTATTTATACCGGAGCGAATGGATATCTTGATCCGCTAGAAATTGGACAGGTAAAGAAATTTATCAATCAGTTACGTAACTACTTAAAAAACAATAAACCTAAATTTCAAGAAATTATATCTTCTACCAAGTCATTCACCGAGGAAGTAGAATTTCTTTTGAACGTTCATCGGCTTCTTAGGTAAATCCGATCTCTCAACGGTTTCTTGAATTGGCTTCCTTCCTTGGTTCTTGATCTTGGAATGGGGTTTGTCTGTGATTAGGGTGGGATCACCTTCAGCTGCGTTTCTTTGGAGTGGCACTTGGGACATGGATTTCACTTCATTTACGAAGAAGCTAATCCTTTACTTTGCCTGATTAGTTCCCATGGAGGGTTGGATCGAACTGTTTGTTTTCTTGATGTGAAGCTTCTGGTTGATCGGCTTTCTTCCACTGTTTGCTTTCCGTTCGAGATCATGCTCGTTGCAAGTGTCGTTGAAAGTAGCAGCCTTTCTTTGACGGTTTCTCTAATGCAAAAACAACGTTGTCAACCGGTTAAACATTGGAGTGACATTAAAACTAAGATTTGTCACGATATGACATGATAAATAGGATTTTTGTTCGAATGATCGTAAACTGAACTTAAGTGAAAAAAAAACTTAAATATCAGATCAATATATAATTGAAACTTAATACCATGATAAATATTTTGAGTCGATGTAGACCATGATATATGATTTTGACTATTAAACGGTTCTTCTTAACAATCTCATGACTTCTGCCACTCTTAAACATCGGTTGGAGATCGGAGATTAGTGCAAAACCTAATCAAATTTACTTGTGATGAAAATAAAAATATAAAGAATATTCATTTTATCGAGGTCCTCTTATATAATCATAGATTTAGATTTGGTACACATATTTGTAAATATATTATTAGAAAAATATTGTGCAAGCCATAAATGGTAGAGGTGTTCAAATTGAACCTAACCAAGATTTCAGTTCGGATCAATTGAATTGAACTAATTTATTACATATATATATATATAATTATTTTAATTATAAACTGATTAATTGAATCGAATTAATCGAATCGATTAAATAAATTTGAATCGATTACGATTCAAACTATCTTATTTTAATCAAATCTAACTGAAAACGGTTTGAACCAGATTTTATTACGTCGACTGAAACAACACATGGATATTGTTCGATTGGAGGAGCTCAAGTATATAGATATATTCATCAATCTCTATAAATTATGTAAGTATGTAGCCTTATATTATATTATATAGTTTGATATATTAAGATTCCTCACCTTAATAGACAATTGGACTCCAAAAAACGAAAAAGAAAAAAGTGCAAGCCGTTCTTACGTTTCCATGAATTGTCAAACAAGAAAGTATTGTTTTGTTCTCCGTCACCTTGACATCGGGAAATTAAATCTGAGACTCCTTCCTGTGTACTTTGGCTCGTTACCACAGCTTGCATGGCGGGAGAGGCGCGCTGCAGAGCCCCGTGTTTCCTCTGAAGCCCTCCGCCGTCAAGGGAGCCCGATGGCGCGGTATCCGACCGCTGAGCCTGTTATCTGACACATCGAACTCGGTCAGTCGCGCGAGGTCCAGCACGCCCTCAGGTATGCTCCCGGAGAGCCCGTTCCCCGCCATCCCCACCTCCTTCAGCGCCGCCAGCCTCGCCATGGACGCCGGTATCCCGCCGCCAAGCTCTGGGTTGTGCGACACCACTAGCCTCTCTACTGTGTCCATCGCGGCCAGCTCCCCCACGCCCTCGTCAAGCCCCCCGGTGAACCGGTTGCGTGACAGATCCAGCGTCCGGTAGTGCCCCAAGGGGTCCTGCGTCCCCTTCGCCAGCACTGGCCGCAGCCGGCCGTACAGCTCGTTGGAGTGCAGGTCCAGGTCCATCAGCAGCGTCAGGTTCTTGAACCCCTCCGGGATCCCCGAATGCAGAGTGTTGTTGGAGAGGTTGAGCAACGAGAGCCCGGTCATGTTGCCGATCCACGGCGGGAGATCCCCCACCAGTCCGTTGCTGGAAAGGTCGAGGATCGAGATGGACGACGCCGACGACAGCCAGTCAGACAGCGGACCGGAGATCCCTGTGTCCGCCAGGACAAGCTTGAATATGTTCATCTGGCCGAGCCAGCTCGGCGGCCTGCCCAAGTGCATCAGGGAGTTGAAGGAGAGATCCAGCTCTTGGAGGTTCCGCAGCCGGGAGAGCTCGGCGGGGATTGGACCACCGAGGCGGTTCCGCGACAGGTCTAACGTCTGCAGATTGGCCAGGTTGGCGAAGCTGGAAGGGATCCTGCCGGTAAATCGGTTGTTGGAGAAGAAGATGTCCGTGAGCGTGGCGAGGCGTCCTATAGCGGCGGGCAGCTGACCGGTGAGCTTGTTGTTCTCCAGTATCAGTCTCTCGATGCTAGGTAGGCCGCCGATCGAATCCGGGATGCTCCCGGTGAGCTGGTTCTCCGACATCCTACAGAACTGCAGCGAGACCATACCGGCGATGGAAGGCGGAATGCTTCCCGTGATGCGGTTCTGGTTCAAGTAGAGAACCACCAGGTTTTTTAGCTTGCCTATGGAGCTGGGGATGCCGCCGGAGATCTTGTTCTCTGAAAGATCAAGAACAGTGAGCCTTCGCAGCAATCCGATCTCCATGGGGATGGAGCCGGTGAGGTGGTTGCCATGGAGGTCTAGTGCCTCCATTGCAGGTACCCGCCCGATGGATGCCGGGATGCCGCCGGTTAGCCTGTTGTTGGAAAGAGAGACCACGGAAAGAAATGGAGAGGTGAACATGGAAGGGGGAAGCGATCCGGAGAGGCGGTTGTTGCCGAGGGAGAGCTTCCGGAGTCGGGTGAGGTTTGCGAAGGCGGAGGGGATGCAGCCGGTGAGTTGGTTGGAGTCGAGGAGGAGGTGTTCAAGGCGGGAGAGGCGGCCGAGGGCGGGTGGAACGGGGCCGGCGAGCTGCTTGAGGTTGCTGAGATCGAGCAACCGGAGGGAGAAGAGGTCGCCGAGGGCAGGCGAGAGACTCCCGGCAATGGAGGCGTCGGAGATGAAGTCGGGCCCGGAGGAGAGGCCAGGGCGGCAGACGTTGACGACGCGGCCAGTGGCAGCGTCGCAGGCCACGCCGTCCCACGCGGAGCAACAGTCCGTGGCCGAGTCCCAGGAGCGGAGGAGGCCGGAGGGGTCGGCGGTGATGCCGGCCTTGAAGGTGAGAAGGGCCGAACGGTCGTGGGGGTGACATCCCTGCGACCACTGCAGCAACAGGGTGGAGCAGAGGAAGAGGAAGACGAGGCACAGCGGCTGCATGTTATCCATCTCTTACGTGAAAGAATCGACGAGGGTCGACCGATGTTCTCCCCAGTCGAAGAACTTGCAATGAAAAGGCGGTGGATCAAACTGGAGTCGAAAAGCATTCGTTACTGCCATGAAAGTGGCAGCAGAGGGTCTCTTAAGAGACCATTTCCTCGCAGTTTCTACTTCTTTAATGGGCTCTCAGGTCGGCAGAAATGTGGAGATGCAGCAGCAAATTAGGCGTGGAAACGGAGTCTGCTGCTGCAGTCATGAACGGTCTCCAAGGAAACTGGGGTGAGGCCCCATGAAGCTTGCCTGGGTTCAGACGCCCCATGGTGGAAGTGGCGCTGCTGACTTTAATGGGACCAGAGAAGAAAGAATAGGGGCGTCTCTCTGTCCCAATGGAGTATTATATCTCCTTCCTTCTCACCTAATGAGCTGTCGGAGTCGATGGGCTTCACTTGCCTTCGCCTGCCTTTCCAGGGTGTGTACTTGTGATGGCGCACGAGGCTGTCAACCACTCACCACAGCAAACTGCAGGTTGGGGGAACCTCAACTCATTGGATCATCTGGCTGTTTCTACAAGGCTTTGATACTGATTAGATATCGTTGCACACAGGCATTTAGGAAGCGAACGATTTCTTCTGTTAGAAGGCAAAGGAGAGGAATGGCAGACGGCTAGCGCCCACAGGTCAGAGGCTAGATGCAGAAATCAAGGTAATGCGTGCTTTGAGATGCATGAAAGCAATTCAATTCGAGTGATATGAACTATAAATATGGTTGGTCATTTGACAGTGATCCTCTCTTTGACCGAATAGATTCTCTGTGCCATCTCACTAACACTGATCTATTATTTCTCGATTGCGCCAGTTCTATAATGCCTGTTGATAGGGGTAAAAAATTGGCCTGACGTAACACCCTGGATTTGACGTAATATACCCCCCACGTCGAACGCCCTGTGCGGCACACTGTCCCAGAACGAACGTTAATAACGACGCGACATGAGCCCACACCCACCGTACCCAGACCCCCTCGGCTGACCGACGCTCCCCTCACCCTGCCGAAGCTCGGCTCTCCACGCAACGTCCATGACGACAGACGCCATCAGAGGTACGGCCCCCCTCCTGCAGGATGGCCCATCAGGTAACATCAAAACCCTTGTATAAATACCCATCGGACATGGGGGAAAGGGGGAGGCCAAAAAACACGATACTTCCCCGTACTGACTTGATCATCGGAGGGGTTGGGCCGAGCTACCGATCCGACCTGTGTGCAGGTACCCGACCGCTGTTAAGCCTGCTCGACAAGACGGAGTTCCCCGGCAAGATCCCCCGCATCCGCCGCCCCGGGACTTCAAAGGGAGTCACGTCTGATCCGAGTCATTTGGAGCCTTGAATCAGCCGCGTCAACCCCGAAGTCGCGGCTAAAAGGTTACTTACCGTAACAGATTGGCGCTAGAAGGAGGGCCGCATCCAAATGTCAGGCGACCAGCGAATCCACCTCGGCGGATCCTCAAATACGGAGCTCCCCGCCTTATGGGAACAGCGTGACGAAACCCACGACGAACGCCCCGCAGCGGTATCAGAACGCTACTGGCGACTGTTCAACGACCCGGGCTTGGCGCCCCCCGGCGGTGCACCCGCCGACCCGTCGCAAGTGCCACCTGAGGCCTTTCATGACCTCGCCCACCAGGTCCGAACTTTGACAAGCATAGTGCAGACCATCGTCTCCCAGCGAACGTCTTCGCAGGCAGCGCCGCCTTCGCGGCAACAGGAGCCCCCCGCCCGGACCCACGTGCCACTCACAGAACTTCCTGGCTCGCCTCGAAACCCCACAACTCATCCCGGGAGTCGGGAAGCAGAGGACACGGTGAGCCATCCCGAACCTGAGGCTCCGACTGTCGATTCGACGAACGCTCTACGAGCTCAGCTGTGCCTCGTCAGTCAAAGGCTTGACGAGGTACAACAGGAAGTTCGTAAGTCAAAGGGAGAGCTCGGGGCGGACGGACACCGAGGATCTCCGTTCATCCCCGAGATACAGGACCAGGCGATCCCGCCGCACTTCCACCTCCCCTCACTGGATGCGTACGACGGCGCAGCCGACCCGGCGGACCACGTGGCTGCTTTCCGGGCCCAGATGGCGCTATTCGGGACTTCAGACGCCCTGATGTGCAGGGCGTTCCCGACGACTCTGCGGGGACCAGCCCGCGCGTGGTACAGCGGCTTGAAGCCAGGGACCATCGCCTCCTTCGACCAGCTCGCCAAGGATTTCGAGCTTAACTTCCTGACGTACGCCCGGCCAAAGCCGTCCATGGCGTTGCTCTTGGGGCTCAACCAGAAGGAGGACGAGCCCCTCTCCCACTTTGTGAACCGATTTACAACACAAATCCGGGGACTAGCGGATGCTCACCCCTCTCTCTTGATGCAGGCCTTCATGGTTGGCCTGCGGCCCTCCAGGTTCTTCTGGTCACTCGTGGAGCGGCCCCCCGTCGCGGTCCCCGAAATGCTCCAACGTGCCAGTCAGTTTATCGCCGCGGAAACCTGGATGGCTGGAAAGCGGGAGGAGCACAAAAAGGTCAAGTCAGAATCGCCCCGACAGCAACAACCTACCGCCTCCCGGCGAAAGTTGGACAGGCCCGACCCCAGGCCTCCTCTTCCCGCCTTGAATTCTTCCCGGACTGAAATATTCTTACACGAGAGAGGGAAGGGGATGCTCAGGGACCCTCACCCGATGAAGAACCCGCGGGAGCTCGCAGACCGTTCAAAGTATTGCCGATTCCATCGACAACACGGGCACGACACTGAGCAGTGCTACGAGTTGAAGAGACAAATCGAGGAGCTCATCCTCAGAGGTCATCTCGGCCAATACCTCCGGCCAAACAAGGAGCAGTCACCTCGCCTAGAAGGCCCTGTCGAGCGACACATCGATGTCATAGCCGGATGCCCCGCATCCGGAGGAAATTCCATGTCGGGCAGAAAGGCGTACGCCCGGTCCGCTCCCGACAAAGCCTCGGGACACGAGCCCGAGCCCGAGATCACCTTCCCAACCGGAGCTGCTGAGCGACCCGACCACGACGATGCCTTGGTGATATCGGCAAGGGTAGCCAACGCGCAAATGAGGAGAATCATGGTCGACACGGGAAGCTCGGCCAACATACTCTACTTCAGTGCCTTTCAGAAGCTGGACCTGGCCAGGGAAAATTTAAGCCCGATCTGCTCAGCGCTCACCGGCTTCACGGGAGATTCAATATCGCCCCTGGGAGCCATTACCTTGCCTCTGACCGTGGGGACCCCGCCAAGATCGAAGACCGTAATGACTACGTTCTTGGTGGTCGACCTTCCCACCGCTTACAATGCCATACTAGGTCGACCGACCCTCAACAAGGTCAGAGCCGTCGTCTCGACCTACTATAGGACCGTCAAATTCCCGACTCGCGAGGGGGTCGGGGAGGCCACCGGAAGCCCCCGAGAGTCCAGGCGCTGCTACCTTACCTCCGTCTCATTGGGCAAGAGAACTAGGGCCGGGGCGCCCTTGGAAGATCCGCGGGAAGCGAAGAAACTGGCTCCTCATCCCGAGCCGAGGGGATCCACTGTTGACGTTCCTTTGCAGGAAGCGCGGCCAAGCCAAACGGTAAGGGTCGGATCGGAACTGCCCGAACGGGAACGGGAACAGCTCGTCGGTCTTCTGCGGAAAAATGCCGACATCTTTGCCTGGTCCCCATCGGACATGGAGGGGGTCGACCCAGAGGTCGCAGAGCATCATCTCAATATCCCACCTGACGCTCGCCCAGTGAAACAAAAACCCCGGCGCCACGCCCCTGACCGACAACGCGTCATACGAGAGGAGGTGGGCCGACTCTTAGCGGCAGGCTTCATAGAAGAAGCCAAGTATCCCCAGTGGTTATCCAATGTAGTTCTCGTGAAGAAACACAATGGAAGCTGGAGGATGTGCGTTGACAACACCAGTCTCAACAGTGCGTGCCCTAAAGACTGCTATCCCCTCCCGAAGATCGACCGGCTGGTCGACGCGATGGCAGGACACGCACGCCTCTCTTTCATGGACGCCTATTCAGGGTATAACCAGATCAGGATGGCGCCCGAAGACAGAGAACGTACGGCTTTCCTCACCGATCAAGGGATATACTTCTACAAGGTCATGCCGTTCGGGTTAAAAAATGCCGGGGCCACATACCAGAGGACGGTAAACAAAATGTTTGCCCATCAAATCGGCAGAAACATGGAAGTCTACGTAGACGACATGATCGTAAAAAGCCGAGAGGCCAGAACGCACCTTGCCGACCTGGCCGAGGCCTTCGCCACGCTACGCAAGTTCCGCATGCGGCTCAACCCCACAAAGTGCGCTTTCGGCGTCACCTCCGGGAAGTTCCTAGGATTCATTGTACACCAGAGAGGAATCGACGCCGACCCAGAGAAGGTACAGGCAATAATCGATATGCAGACCCCCCGGACGGTTAAGGACCTACAGCGATTCAACGAAAGACTTGTCGCCCTGTCCTGCTTCCTCGCCCGAGCGGGCGATCGCTGCCTCCCGCTCTTCAAGGCGCTCAAAAACCCGAAGGATTTCCAATGGACATCGGAATGCGAGGAGGCCTTAAAGCAGCACCTGGCCAGCCTCCCTCGGCTCACCTCTGTCTCCCCCGGCGAGGAGCTGGGACTCTACCTAGCGGCCTCCCCGCATGCGGTCAGCTCCGTCCTTGTCAAGGAAAGCTCCGGCCCGCAACTACCGATCTACTACGTCAGCCACGTCCTGAGTGGACCTGAAGAGCGCTACCCGCCGATAGAAAAACTCGCACTCACCCTGGTGCTCTCGGCTCGGAAGTTGCGCCCTTACTTCCAGGCGCACCCGGTGAAAGTCATCACCGACCAGCCTCTCCGGCAGGTCTTAACAAAATTCGATGTTGCAGGTCGACTCCTCCGATGGGCCGTGGAGCTCGGTGAACATGATATCAGTTACGCACCCAGGACCGCCATGAAGGCCCAAGCGGTGGCCGACTTCATCGCGGAGCTGGCTCCCATGGACGGAGATCCCAAGCAAACCCCCGAGGCTTGGATCCTACACGTGGACGGCTCAGCTAACTCAAGTGGTGCCGGAGCGGGGCTGGTCCTCCTCGCCCCTGACGGACGCTCGTTCGAGCGTTCCCTCCGCTTCGGGTTTAAAGCCACTAATAACGAGGCGGAATACGAGGCACTCCTAGCGGGATTAAGGCTGGCCCTCGAAATGCAGGTAAACGCAATACACGTCCTCACCGACTCGCAACTTGTGGCCAAACAGCTCAACGGTGGATATGAAGCTCGGGATGCAACCATGGCCAAGTACCTGGCACGGGTAAGAGACCTAACCGCGAGGTTCCCTTACTTTACATTATCTAATGTCCCGAGGGAGGAAAACGAGCGAGCCGATGCGCTCGCTAAGCTGGCGTCAAGACAAACCCCCGAGGCATGGCCAGAGATTGAGGAGCTCCCCGCCCGCGCCATCGAAGTAGCGACTATGGCCCCAGGCGGTGCGCCGACTACGTGGGTGCAAGAGTTGCTGCGCTTCAAACGGGATGGAACTCTCCCTCTCGACGAAGTCGCCGCTCGACGTCTATGCCGCACACACGCGTGGTACGCCGAGGAGGGTGGTCGGCTTTACAAACGGTCCTTCACCCACCCCCTCCTGCGATGCTTCAAACCTGACGAAGCACAGACAGTCTTGGCCGAAACTCATGAGGGGGTCTGCGGCGAACACATCGGCGGACGAACCTTGGCGCACAAGATACTCCGCCAAGGCTACTACTGGCCAACCATGTGCCGAGATGCGAAAGCCTACGTGCAGCGGTGCGGATCGTGCCAGCAACACGCCCGCGCACCCCGACAACCCTCGGTCCCGCTCTCCCCCATCGACTGCGCATGGCCTTTTGCCCAGTGGGGGCTGGACCTCCTCGGTCCCTTCCCACCGGCTTCTGGACAGCGGAAGTACATAATTGTAGGAGTAGACTACTTCACAAAGTGGGTCGAGGCCGAGCCACTGGCGACGATCACGGAACATCAGATGGAGAAATTCGTGTGGAAGAACCTTGTAACTCGGTTTGGGTTGCCCAGGGCCATTATCACCGACAACGGACCTCAGTTCGCAGGCACAAGGTTTCGGGAATTCTGCGCCGGTCACGGCATTCAACTAAGGTTCAGCTCGGTGGCCCACCCTCAGACGAACGGGTTGGCCAAGGTAACCAACCGGTCCATCTTGGATGGCCTCAAAAGAAGAGTGTCAGCGGCCCGATCGATCTGGACGGACGAGCTCCCTAGTGTGTTATGGTCGCTGCGAACCACTCCCAAGACTGCGACCGGAGAATCCCCGTACAGTTTGACGTTCGGAACCGAGGCCATCCTACCACCCGAGATGTCTATCGCCACGCGTCGGACAAGGAGCTACGACGAGGAAACCTCGAACCAGGGACTTCGCGCCAGCCTCGACGTGCTCGAGGAGCGGCGCGCCGATGCGCACCTGAAGGCCCTCTCTCACCAGAGAGCCGTCGCCAGGGCCTACAACAAAAAGGTGCGACCCCGACCGATCATGTTAGGTGATCTAGTCCTACGAAGGGCCGAGGTCAGCGACCTGACCCGAACGAGGGGGAAGCTGGCCCCCAAGTGGGAGGGACCATATCGAGTTGTTGCCGTGGTCCGACCGGGTACGTATCGACTCACAGCAATGGACGGTTCCTCCTTGCCGAGAACGTGGAACATCCAGAACCTCAAAAAGTTCTTTGTCTGAGGTCAACATCCGTGTTAAGCATCTCCCAAGTCTCCCAAGTCGAAGCTATGCAATTTCTGAAGCTCAAAAACATACGAGGAAAGGACCTTTATTTCTGGAGCATGAGAATACAAGAAGACTCTCGAAGCAAAAAGGCACACTGGGAAGATTTTACGAAGCACAGGATTACAACTACGACCTGACCCGAAGACCACAAAAGTTACAAGCAAAAACGGCTCGGCTGAGCCGACTTCAAGACTGCCCTAAGCCATCGGGGCCCCCGACGCTATTGTCGAAAGGAACTTCCTCCGGCATGTCTACGTCCAAGTCCTCGGGGTGCGAGGTGAAAGGATCCGCCTCGACCCCCAACCCGGGATGGCACGTCCGGAATCGGCCCAGGGCTATCCGGTACCCGTACTCATAGGTAACCTGCCCTGACCGAACCAGCCCGAGTTGGAAGCCGGGGGATTGCTTGTAGGCTTCGATTATTTCCCTCTCCTTCTCCGGTCGCCGCTCCCGCTCGGCCGCCAGGGCTTCCGAGGCCCCCTTCGCGTCGGCCAATGCCCCCTCCAGCCGCTGGGTAAGAGCGGCCGCCTCGCCTCGGGCCAGGCAAGCCTCGGACTGCGCCCCCTCCAGGAGCCTTCGGAGGTTGTCTTTCTCCTCCTCAGCCGCCTTCGCCTCGGACCTTAGGCGAAGGACCTCGGCCTCGGTCTCCCCAGCCTCAGCCCGTAGACGCGTCACCTCCGCTTCAAGCTCTAAGGAACGCTGCTCGGCTGCCGCGACCGCCTCAGGAGCTGCCCCTGCACGAACCTCCTCAAGCTGCCTACGCAGCTCGGCGTTGCGATCGCACAAAATACCTAAGGCCCGGCCCGAGTCGCGAACACGATCTGCCAATGCCATAGCGTAGTGCTGACCCTGCGGGAGGAAAGTCAGAACCCTCGGTTGCGTCATAGATCGAAAGCCAACAGTAGAGCACTTACCCACAACAGCGACTTCACGGATTTACCGAGCAGGACATCCGACGGCAGAATATACATTTCGCGAGCCAGGTCAGGATGCAGCCCCCCTCGGAAGAATGCAGCTGCGGTCTCCGCATCGGCCCACACCCGGGTCCCGCGGGTCAGCCCCCCCCAGCGGGCTACCAACCGGTCAGAGGGTTGGCCTTCGGAAAGCTCGCCCATCAAGCGCGCTTGGTAGGAGTCGTTTGGCGGCCCCGCGGGTAGACGGCACAAGTCCCGGATCGAGGGTTCCCGCGGCGCCTTCCCCGCCTCGTTGCTCGGGCCTGCCTCGCCCTCGCCTGTCGTGTGAGCCCGACTCCGCCGCCCCCACGCTCTCCTGAGCCCACGGGGGAGTCGGTTTCTTTGAAGCTCCGACCTTGGCCTTCTTCCGAGGGCGGGCATCCTCGAGCTCCACTGGCGCCTCTCTTGTACCAGCGCCTAGGCCGACCTGACGCCGCGGAGATGCTGCGGACGGGACGCGTCCTCCGCGCACTACAGCAAGTTTCACCATCTCTGCAAAAACACATCGGCCTCGATGAGCACCCCGAAAGAAGAAAATAAAACATGAGGGCCTACCGCCACCTTCTCAAGGCATACCTCGAGGTACCGGGCTCAAGCCCGCCTCGACCAACCACGCCTCGGTCATCTTTCGGATGACTCTGGAAGATGGGAGGATCTCCTTCAATCTTCGAAGGGCTTGGAGCTCCCCCTCATCCAAGGCCGGGACATTGTTATCGACTGCGCGCGTGGCCCACCGGAGCCCAAAGCTCCAACTCTCCGGATGGCAGACATAGAAGAAGCGCTCCTTCCACCCCTTGTTGCTGGAGGGAGCCCCGCCGACCCGGAAACCAGGTCGGGCGGACAAGTAATAGCCCCCCGACCCCCTGGACAGGCGAAAACAGGAAAGGAAAAGAGACCGGCTCGGGGTGATTCGGGCGAAGTAGCATTCCCCGAGGAACGCCACCAGGTAGCGCCAAGAATTCGGCGCCATCTGAGAAGGGGAAATGCGCCACCACGCGACACAGGAGGTTATGACCGGGTGGAACGGTAGGCGTAGTCCGGCTTCGAAGGCATCTATGGTTAGGGCAAAGCCCCTAGGAATGGGATCATACGCCCGCTGCCCCGGCTTAGGGGCAAGGAGCGAGAACTCCGGCGGGATACCATAGCGGTCCCGAAGGAGCCCCAGCAACGACTCGCTCACAATGGAGTCGAGGTCGTGCGGCCACATCAGCGATTCAAGGGCTTTGGTAGCCCGTTCCTCGGACGACGAGCGGGGGCTCGCCAACGCCACCTCACCAGCAGCACCAGAAAAAGGAGGCAAAGAAGGAGACAACGACGGAGGGGAAGCCATCCTTACCGAGCTTTTGGGAAGGCAGGGCGACTGAAGAGTGCTAGGTCGAGTCACCCAGAGAAGGGGTTGAAGCAAATGCAGGTACCAAGAAGTGAAAGAGACCGACGGAGCGCTATTTATAGCCTGCTTCCCGCCGAAGCGGCGACCCTTCCCCTCCTGAGATATGCTGCGAAGACGCAAAGGCCGTATCGCCATAACTTCGGCTGGTACGGCTCTTAATCACAGTGCGGTGCGAAGTACGGAGCCCCTAATCATGTCAACCTCGAAAACCGACGACGCCCGAAAGGCGTGGCCCTTTGATCTTCCCCAGGCAAAAGGCAACCCGGCTGACTGCGCCCGCACAACGGTCAAAAACGACCAAAACACCGATCGAAAGCCAAGTATCGCCTCGTCCGTGTTACAACCGGGGCCATCGCCTCGGTTACAGCCTGCCCGAACCGAGCGCCTCGGCTTTACGCCATCCCGAGACACACCTGAGCGGTCACCCCGCCCACGTTGTGCTCCTCGGCCCTCAGCTTTACGCATCCCGAGACACACCTGAGCGGTCACCCCGCCCACGTTGTGCTCCTCGGCCCTCAGCTTTACGCCATCCGGAGACACACCTGAGCGGTCACCCCGCCCACGTTGTGCTCCTCGGCCCTCAGCTTTACGCATCCCGAGACACACCTGAGCGGTCACCCCGCCCATGTTGTGCTCCTCGGCCCTCAGCTTTACGCCATCCCGAGACACACCTGAGCGGTCACCCCGCCCACGTTGTGCTCCTCGGCCCTCGGCCCTCGGCTTTACGCCTCCCGAAGATCACACCTGCGCGGTCACCCCGCCTACGTTGTGCTCCTCGGCCCTCGGCTCTACGACTCCCAAAACCACACCTGCGCAGTCACCCTGCCTGCGCTGTGCTCCTCAGCTCCAGTACCCCCGAGTCCAACTCTGCTCATCTTCCTGACTAAAGTTGCGCACCTCGACCTCGTGCTGCTCGAGATGCGTTCGCGCGACCGGCTCGTCTGCACCATGCCCCTCGGACCCGCATGAACAGCCTACCCGAAGTAGGAAGCCATGCATCGGACTCCCTGCATGAAAAACCGACGCATAGCTCCTTTTAGGGGGGGCATATGATACTGGTAAAAAATTGGCCTGACGTAACACCCTGGATTTGACGTAATACACCCCCCACGTCGAACGCCCTGTGCGGCACACTGCCCCAGAACGAACGTTAATAACGACGCGACATGAGCCCAAACCCACCGTACCCAGACCCCCTCGGCTGACCGACGCTCCCCTCACCCTGCCGAAGCTCGGCTCTCCACGCAACGTCCACGACGACAGACGCCATCAGAGGTACGGCCCCCCTCCTGCAGGATGGCCCATCAGGTAACATCAAAACCCTTGTATAAATACCCATCGGACATGGGGGAAAGGGGGAGGCCAAAAAACACGATACTTCCCCGCACTGACTTGATCGTCGGAGGGGTCGGGCCGAGCTACCGACCCGACCTGTGTGCAGGTACCCGACCGCTGTTAAGCCTGCTCGACAAGACGGAGTTCCCCGGCAAGATCCCCCGCATCCGTCGCCCCGGGACTTCAAAGGGAGTCACGTTTGATCCGAGTCATTTGGAGCCCTGAATCAGCCGCGTCAACCCCGAAGTCGCGACTAAAAGGTTACTTACCGTAACACCTGTCATCATGGAACTGCGTTTCTAGGGATTCACTTGTAAGATATCAAGTAGGATTTAGGTTATCAGCATCCTCCAATTATGGAACCCATATCCCCATTGGCCCGACCTCCACTTACAAATACAAAACAAGTTAAGGAAATTTATTGTTTCCGAGTGGATAAGACCAACGCAATGCACTAAAGTGACCTGGTAGTATCAGATGACAGTAGAAAGCAAGTCTTTGCACGATTTGTTTGGAGAAAACCAAGACAAACGTGACCAGGAAGTATCAGATGATAAGGATCACCAGCTAAAATGTACTTTGGCTCACATACATTACCTTCACAAATCTGGATAATATAATTCGCAAGTAAAAAAGCCAGCTGTAGAAGAAGCAATTGCCCAAAGCAAAACAAATATCACTGGTGATGAGGGCAATAATGGTGACAGGATGTGAATGACGTCAGCCACCCTGTACCAATGCCTCACGCCCCGGTCAACGAAGCCCTGGGACGCCGACCCAGGCGCATTAACGCCCGGACTGGCCCCCGTCCGTCACAAACAACGCCACCACCCCTCGGCCAACGAGCCCGGCTCTGCGCCTTTTGGGCTCGGTCAAGGGTACGGAACACGCCCACCGAGACGCACCATACCCTGCTGCAGCTCGGCCTCCCACGCAGCCCCAATGGGCGTGTCAGTCGCAACGTGAGGTATTCACCCAGGCCCACCTATAAATACCCCTGAGTCCTAAGCCAGGGGGAGGACACACTCACAAACCACACTTGCATGGAGGCATTTCGTCCTCCAAAACCCCCTCCACATCTTCCTCTAACTTGATCGTCGGAGGGGTCGGGCCGAGCTTCCGACCCGACCTGTGTGCAGGAACGAAAACTAGGTGGCCTCTTCCCGGCGCTGCTGCGGAGCTGCCGACCCGATCTACCGCCCCGAACGACCGATCCCGATCGGGAGACCCCGAGGGAGCTGCGCCCGAGATCCTCGACATTCCGAGCCCCAGAACCGAGCCGCGTCGGCCCCGAGGCCACGGCTTAAAAAGTTACACACCGTAACATTTTGGCGCTAGAAGGAGGGCCCAGCATGTCGAGCGATCATCAGGATGATCGTGCCAGACTCGCCATCGGGGAACCATTCCCGACCGAGGGTACGGGGGAACTCCCCCCTCTCCAAGGATCTCGAGAAGAGCGTCCCGCTACGGCTTCAGAGCGCTACCGGCGGATCTTCAACGATCCGGGCCTATCGCCCCCCGACGGAACCACCGGCGGTCCGCCGCCCGTATCAGCCGAAGCCTTCCACGGCCTCACTCACTAGGTCCAACTACTCACTAACATGGTGCAAACTATTGTCCCCCTTGTCTCCCGTCCATCTCGGCCCCCGGGCCCCCAACTGTTGTACCAACAGGGGGTCCCTAGTCAAGCTCCCACCCCCCCTCGAGAGCCCCCCGCTTCGCCTCGGGTGCCGCTATCTCAGCCCCGAGAGCAGGCGGCGATCTGCCCGGAAGGCCATTCGGAACCAGAGGCACTATCCTCGAACTCTGCAGTATCCCTCCGCGCTCAGTTGCGCCTCGTCAACCAGCGGCTTGACAATGTGCAAAGGGAAATCCGTGCCGGGCCACCAGGGGAGCCCACGGAAGGCCCGCATCAGGGGTCGCCGTTCGTGCCGAAGATACTGGAACACGCCATTCCCCCAGGCTTCCGACTCCCCCCCCTGGACGCTTATGACGGCTCCGTCGACCCGGCCGACCACACGGCGGCCTTCCGCGCGCAGATGTCGTTGTACGGGACCTCCGACGCCTTGATGAGCAGGGCATTCCCCACCACGTTGAGAGGGCCGGCCCTCGCGTGGTACGGAGGCTTGAAGACTGCGACGATCGCCTCATTCGACCAGCTCGCCAAGGACTTCGAGCTCCACTTCATAGCTAGCGCTCGCCCGAAGCCCTCCATGGCGTTCCTCCTCGGGCTTACCCAGAAGGAGGATGAGCCCCTCTCCCTTTACGTAAATCGCTTTGCTACAAGGATCCGGGAACTCCCGGACGCTCACCCTTCACTGTTAATGCAGGCGTTCGTAACAGGCCTGCGTCCCTCCCGACTCTTCTGGTCTCTCGTGGAGCGACCTCCTACCTCGGTCCCCGAGATGCTCCAGCGCGCGAACCAGTTCGTGGAAGTCGAAGCCTGGACGGGGGGGAAACGGCAGGAACACAAGAGGGAAAGACCAGAACTGGCTCAGGGACAGCTCCCTCCCAGACGCAAGCTCCACCAACCCGATCCTCCCCTGCTGAGACCCCTCCCGCTCCCAACGAGTGCATCCCGGACGGAAATTTTTCTCCAGATCAGGGAAAGGGGAATGCTCAAAACCCCTTACCCGATGAACAACCCGCGAGAGCTGGCCGATCGGTCCAAGTACTGCCGCTTCCACCGCCAAAACGGACATGACACTGAAGAATGCCGCGAGCTCTCGCGGCAAATCTACAAACTCCGCCGGGAGGGGCGCCTCGACCCCCACGTTCAGAAAGGCAACATCCCCCCGCCTTGCCCAGACGGTCCGACCGAGCGCCTAATCAACGTCATCACTGGCGGCCCAGCATCCGGAGGGGATAGCATGTCTGGAAGGAAGGCCTACGCCCGCTCGGCCAGGGACGAGGGTCCCCATGGAACCCCTGACCCCCGGGTCGCATTTCCCCCCGAAGACGCCGAACGACTGGAGCACGATGACGCGCTAGTAATAACCGCCAGAATCGCCAATGCCCAGGTAAGAAGAATTATGATTGACACAGGAAGCTCGGCGGATATACTATTCCACGACGCCTTCCAGAAGCTGGGACTTACGAAGCAAGCCCTGAAACCAGTCCGCTCGGACCTCACCGGGTTCACCGGCAACTCGGTTTCGCCATTGGGATCTGTCACACTACCTCTGACGCTGGGGACACCGCCCAAGACTAAAACGGTGATGTCGACCTTTCTGATAGTAGATCTTTCTACAGCGTACAATGCCATCCTCGGCCGACCTTCCCTCAACAAAAGCAGGGCCCTGGTCTCCACTTACCATCAGACAGTGAAATTCCCGACTCACGCGGGAACTGGAGAGGTCTGGGGAAGCCCTCGGGAATCCAGGCGATGCTACCTGACGGCGGTCTCCCTACACAATAGGCCAAAAACCGAAGCACCCCTGGACGATCCCAGAGAAATGAAACGGCCAAATCCACATCCCGAGCCATCGGCCCCAACCTACGACGTGTCACTGAAAAAGGGACGCCCGGACCGAACCATTAAGGTCGGGACTGACCTACCCCTGGACGAGCGGGAACAACTCGTCGGCCTCTTGCAAGAGAACGCCGACGTCTTTGCTTGGTCGCCATCCGACGTAGCAGGCGTGGACCCAAAGGCAGCCCAACATCACCTCAACATATCGCCTGATGCCCGCCCGGTGAAACAAAGGCCGCGACCCCAGGCCCCGGACAGGCAACAAGCCATCCGCGAAGAGGTAGAACGGCTCCTAGCGGCCGGCTTTATAGAAGAGGTCAAGTACCCACAGTGGCTATCCAATGTAGTTCTGGTAAAAAAGCATAATGGGAGCTGGCGAATGTGTGTTGACTACACCAGTCTTAATCAGGCATGCCCAAAAGACTGCTACCCCCTTCCAAGGATTGATCAGCTCGTGGATGCAACCGCAGGGCACGCCCGACTCTCATTCATGGACGCCTTCTCCGGATATAATCAGATCCGAATGGCGCCTGAGGATCAGAGACACACAGCCTTCATCACCAACCTCGGGGCATACTTTTACAAAGTGATGCCGTTCGGGCTAAAGAACGCGGGCGCAACTTATCAGAGGACCATCAACAAGATATTCGCCCAACAAATAGGGCGAAACCTAGAGGTCTATGTGGACGACATGATTGTAAAAAGCCGGGTCTCGCGAGATCACCTAACGGACCTATCAGAAACATTCGCCACACTCCGAAACTGCGGCCTTCGGCTCAACCCCGCAAAGTGCGCCTTCGGCGTTAGTACAGGAAAGTTCCTCGGATTCATTGTACATGAAAGAGGGATCGACGTCAACCCGGAAAAGGTCCAGGCGATCCTCGACATGCAGGCCCCTTGGACGATCAAAGACCTACAGCGACTAAACGGACGACTGGCCGCCCTATCCCGATTCTTGTCCCGGTCGGGTGATCGCTGCCTCGCCTTCTTCCGTGCAATAAGAGACCCGAAGAATTTCCAATGGACGCCCCAGTGTGGGGAAGCTTTCCGACAGGTCCAGCAACATTTAGCCAACCTTCTGCGCCTCACTTCAGTCACTGCTGGAGAAGAGCTCGGCGTTTACCTAGCTGCCTCACAGCACGTAGTCAGCTCGGTCCTCATCAAGACAGCCGGCCAACAGCTCCCTGTCTACTACACCAGTCATGTCCTGAGCGGGCCCGAGGAGCGATATCCTCCAATCGAGAAGCTCGCCCTCGCGCTCGTGCTGGCGGCCCGAAAGTTACGCCCCTACTTCCAAGCTCATCCGATCAAGGTAATCACCGACCAACCTCTCAGTCAAGTACTGTCCAAATTCGATGTCGCAGGGCGACTCCTCAAGTGGTCGGTCGAGCTCGGAGAGTTCGACATCCACTACACGCCCAGGACCGCCATCAAAGCACAAGCACTGGCCGACTTCATCTCAGAGCTCGCCCATCCCGAAGGGTGGCCCTCTAGTGAACTAGGCGGAACGTGGGTCCTACAGGTGGACGGCTCGTCCGCTTCAACCGGGGCAGGCGCAGGACTGGTGCTGTCGGCCCCCGATGGGCAGACGTTCGAGCGTTCCCTCCGCTTCGGGTTCCATGCCACCAACAATGAAGCCGAGTACGAGGCACTCCTGGCGGGGCTCAGACTATCCCGCGAGATGCAGGTCGACGCCATCAAAGTCCTCACCGATTCGCAACTAGTGACCGAGCAACTTAACGGCGGATATGTGGCCAGAGAACCCACCATGGCAAAGTACGTAGCGGAGGTAAAAAACTTAGCCTCCTGTTTCGCACACTTCACGATATCCAGGGTGCCAAGACATCAGAACGACCGTGCCGATGAGCTGGCCAAGCTAGCCTCGAAGCGACCTCCGGGCACCACCCACGGTATCGAGGAGCTTCCCTCCCCCTCTATCCCGATCGCGTGTGTTTCGGTGGCCGACTCCCGAGCCACCTGGGTAGGGGACATGCTGCGCTACAAACGCGACGGGACCCTCCCCACCGACGAAGCCGCAGCTCGACGTATTCGCCGAAATCATGCATGGTACTCCGAAGCGAACGGGCGGCTATACAAGCGGTCTTTCTCCCACCCTCTTCTGCGGTGCCTCGAGCCAGAAGAGGCGGCGACTGTCTTGGCCGAGGTCCACGAAGGGATTTGTGGAGAGCACATCGCCGGCCGAACCCTGGCCTGCAAAATTCTCCGCTAAGGCTATTACTGGCCCACCATGGTCCAGGACGCGAAGGCCTACGTACGGAAGTGCGGCCCGTGCCAAAGGCACGCCTGGACCCCCCAACTGTCGGCGGTGCCGCTCTCCCCCATCACCTGCGCGTGGCCGTTCGCGCAATGGGGGCTGGATCTCCTCGGCCCCTTCCCCCCAGCCTCAGGGCAGAGAAGGTACATTGTGGTCGCAATAGACTACTTCACCCGATGGCCGGAAGCTGAACCCCTGGCGGCGATCACCGAGCAGCAGATCAAGAAGTTCATATGGAAAAACATCGTGACTCGGTTCGGCCTCCCCAGGACCATCGTCACGGACAACGGGACCCAATTCGCCGGCAAAAGGATTCAAGAATTCTGCGCTAGCTATGGAATCCGGTTAAAACACAGCTCGGTAGCCTACCCCCAAACGAATGGGCTGGCCGAGGTAACAAACCGATCTATCCTGGACGGGCTCAAAAGAAGGGTATCAGCTTCCCGAACGGCCTAGGTCGAGGAGTTACCCAGCATCTTGTGGTCCTTACGGACCACCCCCAAAACAGCCACCGGGGAATCACCCTACAGCCTCTCGTATGGGACCGAGGCCGTCCTACCCCCCGAGGTAGTATTCCCTACCCCTCGAGTAGAAGAGTACCTCGAGACCACATCGGACCAGGGGCTGCGCGCCGGCTTGGACCTGATCGAAGAGCGGCGCGCCGGCGCACACCTGAGGGATCTTTCTTATAAAAGAGCAGTTGCCCGGGTGTACAACCGCAGGGTACGACCTCGGCCTATTAAAATGAACGACTTAGTCCTACGAAGGGCCGAAGTCAGCAACCCGACCAGGGCCGGGGGTAAGCTGGCCCCCAACTAGGAAGGACCTTATCGGATCATCGAGGTAGTCCGACCAGGCACATTCAGGCTCACGACAATGGACGAGTCCCGCTTGCCAAGAACATGGAACGTCCGGAACCTTAAGAGATTTTTTGTTTAGAACAATGGGGAGATCGCGCCGCCAAGCGAAGGGCCTCTTTGGCCGGACAGTACACGAATGGTAGAAAGCTTCCTTTATTTCAAAAATGGAGAAATACAAGACTCGGCACCCAGAGGAAGCACAAAGGCTCGGCGCACATAAGTCCGCAGCCCGTCCTCACTGCCGGGGGACCTCCAAGCGGTCGTCGAAGGGAACCTCCTCAGGCATGTCCACACCTCGGTCTTCGGGGAGAGAGTTGAAGGGGTCCTCATCCACCACGAGACCAGGATGGCGAGCACGGAAGCGCGACGTAGCGATTCGATACCCGTATTCGAAGGATACCCGCCCCGTCCGCGTCAGCCCGAGTTCGAACCCTTCCGACTTCTTGTACGCCTCGATAAGCGCCTTGTCCTTCAGGGGTCGAAGCAGGGTCTCCTCCGCCAATGCCTCCGAGGCCTTTTTCACCTCGGCATTTGCGCCCTCCAGCTTCTTGCTAAGGGCACTCGCCTCGGCCTTCACCAGACGAAGCTCGATCCGTTCTATCTGAATCAGTTTTTGAAGCTCCCCGTTGGCCTCCGTCATGGCGTCGTTGGCCTCTTTGGAGGCCTTAAGCTCCGACTGGAGACGGACGACTTCTGCCTCAAAGCCCGAGGCACGCTCCTCAGCAGTCGCCACAACCTCAGGCCCGTTTTTTGCCTGAATCTCCGCCATCTGGTGGCCGAGCTCAGCGTTACGACTAACGAGGCCCCCGACGGTTCGGCCGGCATCCCGCACCCTGTCCATCAGGGCCGTCGCATAATGAAGACCCTGCAGAAGGAGAAAAGTGTCAAGGAAGTCGGCACCGAGCAGCCAAACCCCAAGAGAAAGATATACTTACCCAGACCAGCGACTGAGCAGACTTGTTGAGGAGCGTTTCCGAGGGCAGGGTGTACAAATCCCGAGCCAGGTCGGGATGGAGCGCCCCTCGGAGGAACGCCGCAGAGGGATCCCCTCCGACCCACACCCTATCCCCCCGGAAAAGACCCTCCCAGCGGGCGACCAGGGGCTCACGAGGCTCGCCACGCGGGATCTCGCCGACCAGCCGCGCCAGGAACGGCTCCCCATCCCCAGCCGGGAGCCGGCACAAGCCATGCACGGAGACGGGGTGGGGCCCCTTCCCCGCCATGCGCCGATCTGGCCTGACCCCGCCCGGACGGGAGCTCGTTCCCGGCCCCTTCGACGCGCATACCTTCGCCTTCTTTGAAGGGCGCCCGTCCCCGACCTCCAAGGGGGCACCCTCCGTACCGGGTTGTGGTTCGGTCACCAGCGCCGAAGGAGGGGGTGACGATTCGGCTGCCAAAGCCGGCTGTGGAGGTTGTGATTCGGTCGCCGGAACGGGGGGAGGAGGCCGCAAGGCGGTCTCTGGAGTCGGGGAAGGAGGCTGCGACGCCGGATTCTCCAGGAGCGTCCAAAGGTTCACCATTTCTACAGAAAATGGAAAACATCAGTGTCCGAAACTAGCCACACAAAGACCCGACACAACTGTCACTCACATACCCTGAGGCACCGGGCTAAGGCCCGCCGCGACCAACCACTGCTCGGTCATGGTCCGGATGGCCTGCGACCTAGGGAGAATCTCTCTGAGCCTCTCCCGAGCTTGGCGATCCACTTCACCCAAACAAGGGGGGGTGTTGTCAATCACCCTCGCAGACCACCGAACCCCGAAGCCCCAGTCCCGTGTACGGCTGACATAAAAAAACCTCCCCTTCCATCCCTTGTTATTGGAAGGGGCACCCCCAACGCGAAATCCACTCCGAGCCGTTAAGAAGTAACCCCCCGAGCCTTTGCAAAAGCGGTAACAGGAAAGAAAGAGGCTGAGGGTGGGGGTGATATGGGCATAATGGCACTCCCCCAGGAATACCACTAGGTAACGCCAGGAGTTCGGCGTTACCTGAGACGGAGAAACCAGCCAGAAGGACAAACAAGATACAATGAAGGGATGGAGGGGGAAACGCAAACCCGCCTCCAGAGCATCAAGGGACAAAGCGAAACCCTTCGGGATCGGGTCATACGCCCGCTGCCCTGGCTCAGGTACACTGAGGGCATGATCTCCCGGGATGCAATAACGTTCGCGGAGTCCCCCCAGCGAGGGTTCACTCACAGTCGAGTCAATATCGTGCGGCCACATCAAAGCCTCAAGCGACCGCGCCACCTCCTCGTCAGGGGACTCGTCGAGGGTCGAAGGAGGACCGCCCCCTCCAGCCCCAAGCACGGAAGAAGAAGAGGGAGAGGAAGACGGGGAGGAAAGTGAAGAAGGAGAGGACGGCATCTCGACTGACCTCGAGAAGAAGACAAAAACCGGGAAGAAGCTCGGGGACACAACGGCGGGGCTCGAAGGAGGAAGCGCAGCAGCAAGGGAGTGGAGGAAAGGACAGGTGCCCAAACGATTAAAGAAGACACCCCCCCCCCCAGAGTCAATGCCTCATCGTTTCCCGAGAATGGGCGGCAGCGCACTCGCGCAAAGGCGCGGCCGTTACGTCACATCGAAGAGCGCCCAAAGGCGCCCCGAATTAAAGGAATGGCCTGACGTGGCGCCACCCGGAGGACGAGGTGCCACCCAAGGACCTCCTCGACCTCAACGCCCGGAAACGTGCAGAGAAAGTAACCCCCGTCCATGAGGCAACAGTCAACACGGCAGCTTTTAAGAGCCGCCACGTCCGCTCCTCGGCCCCTCGGCTTTACGCCACCCAAGACATGCTCGGCCGCTCCTCGGCCCCTCGGCTTTACGCCACCCAAGACATGCTCGGCCGCTCCTCGGCCCTTCGGCTTTACGCCACCCAAGACATACTCGGCCGCTCCTCGGCCCTTCGGCTTTACGCCACCCAAGACATGCTCGCCGCTCCTCGGCCCCTCGGCTTTACGCCACCCAAGACATGCTCAGCCGCTCCTCGGCTCCTCGGCCCCTCGGCTTTACGCCACCCAAGACATGCTCGGCCGCGCCTCGGTCCCTCGGCTTTACGCCACCCAAGACATGCTCGGCCGCTCCTCGGCCCTTCGGCTTTACGCCACCCAAGACATGCTCGGCCGCGCCTCGGCCCCTCGGCTTTACGCCACCCAAGACATGCTCGGCCGCTCCTCGGCCCTTCGGCTTTACGCCACCCAAGACATGCTCGGCCGCGCCTCGGCCCCTCGGCTTTACGCCACCCAAGACATGCTCGGCCGCTCCTCGGCCCATCGGCTTTACGCCACCCAAGACATGCTCGGTCGCGCCTCGGCCCCTCGGCTTCACGCCACCCAAGACATGCTCGGCCGCGCCTCGGTCCTTCGGCTTTACGCCCCCCAAGACGTTCTTGGCCGCTCCTCGGCCCTTCGGCTTTCCGCCTCCCGACACACGCTTGGCCCCTTCTCGGTCCCTAGGCTTTGCGCCGCACGGGAGGCCATCCCCCTTCCGCACCCCCAGGGTCTGTGACTCCGCAGCCGACCAAATCTAAAACGAAAGCCATGCCTCGGACTCTCGCTACGACTGCCGACGCATAGCTTCTTTCCGGGGGGGAATATGATGAGGGCAATAATGGCGACAGGATGTGAATGACGTCAGCCACCCTGTACCAATGCCTCACGCCCCGGTCAACGAAGCCCTGGGACGCCGACCCAGGCGCATTAACGCCCGGACTGGCCCCCATCCGTCACAAACAACGCCACCACCCCTCGGCCAACGAGCCCGGCTCTGCGCCTTTTGGGCTCGGTCAAGGGTACGGAACACGCCCACCGAGACGCACCATACTCTGCTGCAGCTCGGCCTCCCACGCAGCCCCAATGGGCGTGTCAGTCGCAACGTGAGGTATTCACCCAGGCCCACCTATAAATACCCCTGAGTCCTAAGCCAGGGGAGGACACACTCACAAACCACACTTGCATGGAGGCATTTCGTCCTCCAAAACCCCCTCCACATCTTCCTCTAACTTGATCGTCGGAGGGGTCGGGCCGAGCTTCCGACCCGACCTGTGTGCAGGAACGAAGACGAGGTGGCCTCTTCCCGGCGCTGCTGCGGAGCTGCCGACCCGATCTACCGCCCCGAACGACCAATCCCAACCGGGAGACCCCGAGGGAGCTGCGCCCGAGATCCTCGACATTCCGAGCCCCAGAACCGAGCCGCGTCGGCCCTGAGGCCACGACTTAAAAAGTTACACACCGTAACAACTGGTAACCAATATAAGCAAAAGTGCTCAAACCATCTTTGACTATTAAGGACTGAAAATTAATTCCATGTGTTTGAGTTGAAACATCTGTTATTGTGCTAATAAACATAATATGCTTTGTTCTTTTGTTTCATCACGTATGGAAGCTTCTGATTTCTCTCATCCTATTTGAGCTTGCTTTCCTATTTACATGTTTATTCTCTTTTATGCATACTCCTCAAATAATGACATTTACAATATAATCAAAACACACTCAATTGCATAGAATCTCCAAACTTGATTCCAGAGAAGACACTAGGTTTAGTGGACACCAAACTCCTTAGGAATGATGAGGATTAAATAATCTGATTCAAATAGGTCCAATTCTAACCCTACATACTATGATCTACATGTACCTGACAAAATGAAAGCAAATGAGAAACTTAAAAGGCTTCAGCGAAGAAAAGAAAATTGATTACTTTGGTAAATCAAGAAGTTCGTTAGCATCCATGGGAACGGTCTTCGTCATCATAGCAACCGCCCAATCGCCCAAGGGGGCCAAGAAGCCAAATAAAACCCTTCTCTTCGCGGCCTAAGCAACAGGAAGAAGAAAGGTTGTCGATAGCGAACGCGACAATATATTTCCTTTTTTCGTTTTCATCCCCCTCGATCTCGAATCGGACGGACGAGTTCTCACTTCGCGATCCAGATGTCTGCGGCGGCTATCGCCTGCAGTAGAGGCGCCGCCACGTTCGGGTTTCGTTGCTGGTCGCTGATGCGGCTGCCGGCGGCGCAAGTCGGGTACCCTCGGTCCAATTTATCGCTGCTGCAGCGCTTCACTTCGGACGAGAGCAACGGGAGTAGGGCTTGCCTTATCGACACGCTCGCTCTGGTACTGCGCTACCTTATCGGTGTTCGACTGATGGGAGGGGGTCTTGGTTGCGCTACAGGTGTTTGTGTTTTTGCTTGTGTAGGTCAAGAAGTTGGAGAAGGAAGGGGTCCCGTCGAAGCAAGCGGAGGCCATAACGAAGGTTTTGAACGAGATCGCCCGCTCCCTTGGGTCCAAGCCCGAGATACAGAGGGTTTGATCTCTTTTTATGTTTCTTGAGACCTTTTTCATATCAGTTTAAGTAATTGAATGCTCACTATATATTAGTTATTTCTATTGTGAATTGACAAACTGAGCATGAGTTTTCGGTACATCCACTGTGAGGATAGTTTAAAATGAGTCTAGAAACTTCAATCTATGTTTAAGTTATTGATTTAGTTTGGATAGATTTGATCACAAGTCTGTGTGGTAGCATCGACAAGCATCTTTTTTGTTAGTATAGCTAATATTGCATGCACAAGTGTTTCTAGCTATGTTTTTGTTATGCTGCAATTTTATGAAGTGACGCATAATGCATGAAAATTTATGGCAGACTTCCAGAACTGATACTTTTCTAGCTTGAAAAAATTGAACAATTAGTGTGTATTTTTTCCACTGCCATTTCCACCAATGTCAGTAGCTTTGCTACTACCGATATTTGTTAAGAAGTTGTTTTACTAAACACTTATTTGATCAGATAATCACTTCGAAGTTAACAGACCTTTTATGATTAGACATATCGCAAGCATTTGCAATCATTTCCATAAATATTCTTCCCAAAGGAACGTTTCAGAAATTTTTGATGAAGACACCCTAAAGTACTTGTGAACATGTTGAACTTTATCATGCCATATTTGAAATTAGCAGTTTCAACAAGCTTGGACATCAAAGCATGGAATTAATATCATTCAGTAAAGGTACATCTCAATTGGATTGTGAACATGTTAGTCAGTCTTGTGATGTATCAACTGATAGCTGATTTATCTATTATAATACTACATGAGGGTAACAAGTTTGTCGATTTACAGTTCATTAGGCACTCTGTTCAGATTCTACTCTATATACTCTTTTTTTTTTAAACTTATGTCATATGATTGCAGGATCAACACTATCCAATGCTGCAACGAGAGACTGAAGAAAATCTTCGAGTTGATATCGAGAAAATGCGTAGTGAACTTAGGTCTGGTTTGCATTGAAGTATATAACAGATTAGTAAGCCAATTATATCCAGATTAATACTTCTTTCTTTAATTTAAACTCACTGTCTTAAACAGATATGAAATCGACAAGGTTATTGCTGGGCAGCGCTCGGATCTAATCCTCGAGAGACGGTAAGGGATGTTAATGTCTATTTGATAATGGAATATGTGGTGATATCTCAGGCTGAATTATTGTCCATATTTGTTACAGAAAATACACCTTTTTAATTTAACAACTAGGTTAACCATGCTAGTTCAGATGAAGAGTTCATGTTGTAGGTAACAAAAAACAAGAGTTCATGTTGATTTGAATTCTGATTTATCATCAAGACGTTCTGGTCTGAGTGTTGCTAGATCACTGTGCTAATGTTGATCCAATGTTTCATTTGACTTTGTTCATTTTTTATCACCTTTGTTATGCCTGGAGCAAACAAATAGGACTACCATCAGTAGCATCGATCAATGATTATGTATGTGCTTATTGCAAGTAGCTTTTCATTTTTAATGTGCTGTACCGGATGAATGTAGTAGCTTTAATTTTAACTTCTTTTTTCTAATTGTTTAGGCGCATACGTCACAAGTTACGTGACAAGTTAGCCAAACAAAGTGCAGAAACCACAGAACTTATTACCAAAATCGAGAGGGTAAGTTTCCTAGATCAAGGAGAAAAAAAATTACTGATAATTCTGTCCGTAGTTTTTGGTTTAGTATGTCTAAATTTGGTTTATCTTTGTAAATTTTCCAGGAAATCCTTGCATTAAGGGCACAGCTAGACACAGCAAAATATGATGCCACAAAGTTCTGCATCGCTACGGTTGTTTCTATATGTGCTGTTGCTTGTCAGATTGCGGCTCTCACGTTCAGTCCCTCGCGTGTAGAAGCGGCTGAGGAGATCCCCAAGGACAAATTATTGATTTACCAATTCTAACCCTACATACTATGATCTACATGTACCTGACAAAATGAAAGCAAATGAGAAACTTAAAAGGCTTCAGCGAAGAAAAGAAAATTGATTACTTTGGTAAATCAATAAAAATCTGCTACGGGAACGGGTGGAGAAAGTTCGTTAGCATCCATGGGAACGGTCTTCGTCATCATAGCAACCGCCCAACCGCCCAAGGGGGCCAAGAAGCCAAATAAAACCCTTCTCTTCGCGGCCTAAGCAACAGGAAGAAGAAAGGTTGTCGATAGCGAACGCGACAATATATTTCCTTTTTTCGTTTTCATCCCCCTCGATCTCGAATCGGACGGACGAGTTCTCACTTCGCGATCCAGATGTCTGCGGCGGCTATCGCCTGCAGTAGAGGCGCCGCCGCGTTCGGGTTTCGTTGCTGGTCGCTGATGCGGCTGCTGGCGGCGCAAGTCGGGTGCCCTCGGTCCAATTTGTCGCTGCTGCAGCGCTTCACTTCGGACGAGAGCAACGGGAGTAGGGCTTGCCTTATCGACACGCTCGCTCTGGTACTGCGCTACCTTATCAGTGTTCGATTGATGGGACAACTACCTTAGGGCTTCCCCCAACCTGCAGTTTGCTGTGGTGAGTGGTTGACAGCCTCGTGCGCCATCATAAGTACACACCCTGGAAAGGCAGGCGAAGGCAAGTGAAGCCCATCGACTCCGACAGCTCATTAGGTGAGAAGGAAGGAGATATAATACTCCATTGGGACAGAGAGACGCCCCTATTCTTTCTTCTCTGGTCCCATTAAAGTCAGCAGCGCCACTTCCATCATGGGGCGTCTGAACCCAGGCAAGCTTCATGGGGCCTGATGAGGGAAATAATGGCAACAAGATTGGCTGACGTCACCTGTCCCATCACGCCTCAGCACCTGGTCAAACTAGTCAACACGTTGATCGAGGCACCATTAAAACCAGTCTATCCCCTGTCAAAAGTCAAGTCTAACACGCTGACCGAGGCACATTAATGTCGACCTGCCCCCTGCAAGTGGGCAGCTTAGGAAGCAGATTGCTTCCCTATAAATACCCTCTCGCTCATTAGAAGAAAAAGGGACGGACAGAGAAACACTTCCTCTTCAACCACCCTCTAGTTCATGGGGGACTCGGAAGACATTTGAGAACACTTCTGCTTCTCTTCCTCCAAAACCCTCTCCACATCATCGCTAACTTGATCGTCGGAGGGGTCGGGCCGAGCCTCCGACCCGACCTGTGTGCAGGAACGAAGGCGAGGTGGCCTCTTCTCGGTGCTGCTGCGGAGTTGCCGACCCGATCTACCGCCCCGAACCACAGTGCTCGGCCTCCAGGAAACCCCGAGGGACGTCTCCCGAGATCCTCGACATCCGGACCCTAGAACCGAGCCGCGTCGGCCCCGAGGCCACGGCTTAAAAAGTTACCTACCGTAACATTTTGGCGCTAGAAGGAGGGCCCGGAATGACAGTACGTTAGCCTTCTCTTGGGTTGCTCCACTGCAGCCGACCTGCACCAGCAGTAGCGACTTCTGGGGCTCCACCGCGACCAGCCCGCCCGCCTCGGCTTCTCGGCCCCACGCGCGCGGCCAGACCGCGCGCCTCGGCCCCACCCGCCTGGACCCCTTAGTCCCACGCGAACAGCCCGCCCGCGTCGGCCCCACGCACGCGAACAGCCCGCCCGCGTCGGCAATCCGCACGCGAACAACCCGCCCGCGTCGGCACCACGCGCGCGAACAGCCCACCTGTTAGGATCGAGAGCACTAAGAGGGGGGGGTGAATTAGTGCAGCGGAAATCTTACAGCGATTAAAAACCAAAAGCTGCGTTCGTTCAATAAAAACTATTATGATGCAAAAGCTAATTCTCAGTTTGTATCTAAGTGCAGTTTGCGTCTAAGCGCAGATTGCGTCTAAGCGCAGTTTGCGTCTAAGCGCAGTTTGCGTCTAAACACAGTTTGCGTCTAAGCGCAGTTTTGCGTCTAAGCGCAGTTTACGTCTAAACTCAGATTTACGTCTAAACGCAGTTTTACGTCTAAACGCAAATTTACGTCTAAACGCAGTTTTACGTCTAAACGCAGATTTATGTCTAAACTCAGATTTACGTCTAAACGCTGTTTTACGTCTAGACGCAGATTTACGTCTAAACTTTGAAACTCGTTTGCATACTCGCAGAAGGCAGTATGCAGTTGAAATCACGACGTAAACGTGAACTGAGAACTGATGATTGTGAGAGGAAAGCCGATTTACGTCTAAATGCAGTTTTACGTCTAAATGTTGAAACTCGTTCGTAAAATTGTAGAGGACAGTTTGCAGTTATCAATAGGATCAAAATGTAAGTGTAAACTGCAAAGAAACTCTTTCGTAAAAGCACGGAAGACAGTTCTGCAGAATCAAACGTAAACGTAAACTGTAATGTACGAAAATACGAATTTACGTCTGAATGCAGATTCGGAAGAACAGCACTTAGAACTTGTTCGTGAAAGCGCAGAGAGCAGTAGTAATGAAGGAGGTTTGCAGTAATGATAAAGTGCTCTAAAATAAACGCAAACCAGAGATTTAGAGTGGTTCGGTCAGCCTTGACCTACTCCACTTTTGGCTTCCTCCACCGACGAGGTTGCCGACGTCAACTAGGGGCCTTCCTTCAATAGGCGAAGGCCAACTACCCTCTTACAGATTCACTCCTTTTGACGGGCTTAGGAGACAACCCTTTCAGATGTTTTCTCTCCTCTCTTTACAACTCAAACTTGAAGAACAGAAGGAGGAGGAAAACTAGCAGTTTTGAGCTCTAAGAACCACTGAAAAGATCAAGATTTCGGGTAAGTTCTTACTCTTTTCAGTGCTGAATGGGTGGGGTATTTATAGGCCCCAACCCAATTCAAATTTCGAGCTCAAAACGATCAAATCCCGGAATTCCGGGATCAGGCGGTTGCACCTCTTGACTGGAGAGGTTGCACCGCCTGGCAGAGCTCGAAGACCGAGCTCAGGCGGTGCCACCTCTCTGTCAGGGAGGTTGCACCTCTCTGCCAGAGCTCGAAGACCGAGCTCAGGCGGTGCATCTCCTGGCCAGAGAGGTTGCACCTCTCTTCCAGAGCTCGATGACCGAGCTCGGTGATTACATTGCCTGGCAGAGCTCGAAACTTGAGCTCTGGCGGTGCTACCTCTTGACAGAGGAGGTTGCACCGCCCAGTCTCGCTTGGAGACTGAGCCCTGGGCGGTTGCACCGCCTGGCTGGAGCGGTTGCACCTCCCAGTCTCGCTGGAAGACATAGCCTGGGCGGTGCTACCTCCAACCCTGGCGGTGGCACCTCTTTCACTATTCCAACTCACTTGGTTTGGCTCTAAACTTGGTCCAAACCAGTCCGAACTTGGGCCTAATTGGCCCCTACTTGGGTTATAGGATTAACACCTAATCCTAACCCTAATTAACGTGCTAACTATGAATTTAAAGACATTTTCTAAGCTATTACAAAGTCCGCAAGTCAAGACTTCTTTTGGCGAGCTTCCGGCAAACTTCCGGCGGTCTTCCGATGAACTCTCGGAAACCATTCTGCGGACTCCCGGCAAGCTCCTAGACTTCACGATTTGTTCTTAGCGAGTTCCAACGAGCTTCTTCGGCAAGCTCCGATCTTTCTCGGCGAGCTCCGCGAACTCCCAACGAATCTTCGGACTTCCGTCGAACTCTCGAACTCGCAACAAATCCTTCGCGCTTGACTCCGACACTTTGTTTCGCTTTATGTCTTCATCGTTATCATAGTTAATCCTGCACAATTAAAACAAAACTTCGATCGAGATAATTAATCCTAAGCAATTAACCAAGTTGTCCGGCATGTCATTGGTCCCTCGACGCTTCGTTTGATTCTTCGGCGCATCGTCCTCTCCTGCGGCCTATTGCCCAATCGGCCAGTTGACTCCGCAACTCCGATATCCTTGGCACAATACCCGCTCTTCTTGGCCCGATGCCCGAGTCCACGGCCCGAAGCCTTCTGTCGATACGTCGACCGATCCACCGGCCCGACGTCAAATCTTCTGACATGTTCCTCCGGCACAACATGATTTTCCTGCTTTAATTGTCTCATCCTGATCAAAGCATCCTGCGTCACTCAAAACGCAGATTAAATCATAAACATATATCAAGTAGTTTCATCATCAAAATACGAGATTCAACAATCTCCCCCTTTTTGATGATGACAACCACTTGATGACGGAGTTAAACTTAACTCCCGGAGTTTAAACAAACTCCCCCTATCAATATGCCATATTGATAGAACCTTAAATTCAAACTGAATTCAAGTCATTGCAATATTCATCATGAATACTTGCAACACGTCAACATGAACATATGCATAAACTTATGCATCACATGTCATGTCATCAACATACTTCTCCCCCTTTGTCATCAACAAAAAGGAGAAGTACCACAATCAAGTGTGTGTGATATTGGTTCATCTCATTGCATGAAAATCATAATATCAAGTTTTATCATCATGCAAGTTTGCTAATATCAAATATCAACATGAAAAATTGCGATGTAAGCTTTTGATATCATAATGCAAACATTTCAAGTGTTTATCAATTATAGTAGTTCATCATATGGTAAGATATCAACGCGTAAAATTACGATACAAGTTCTTGATATCTTAACGCATGATGAAAACATGGCATAATACAAGTTTGGCAATCATAGCATCAATTCATATATCTCTTAATGATGCAAGCATTGCAAATATGGCAATCATATCAATTCATATATCTCTTGATGATGCAAGCCTAGCATCAGTGTTCATAGCATCAATTCATATATTTCTCCCCCTTTGTCATCAACAAAACGGAGAACGATATAAGCAAATTTTAAGCATAAGTGCTTGTTGTTATGTATGTGAAATAAATCCTTGCAAGTAAAAACACTTTCATCCATATTCATCAAATCCATTTCTCAAAAAATATTTTTCACATGATGTGTGTATGAGAGATGTATTTGCTAGTTAATTTCATATGTCAAAAATTAATGATATGAACTAAACTTGATATGGCATATGCTTGTTAAGTTTGGAAGAGAGTGAACTTGATATGTTAGACTCAAGAGAATCCGAAAATGAAATTTGACTCTTTCTTCCATTCGAACAAGGTTTTGCTATAGATATTCAATTACAATCATGAAGGTAAAGCATGCTTGTTATCATGGAAGTTTTGTATTCAAGCACATAATTTTCAACATGTAATTGTGTAAAATCATTATGCCAATCAAGTGATTCGATCATTCAATCAAGAAGGTTCGAAAAATAATTTTAACACGTTCAATCATTAGGACGTATTTTTGCCATAGTTTTTCAAATACAATCATAAAGATAAGACATGCTCATCATCATGGTAGTATGATAGCAAGTTTACCATATACAAGCTAGCAAAAAAATTTCTACATTTTAAGGCCCGCAAGCTAGCAATTTTGAGATGTTCAAGAAACCAACTCTTGCTTCTTGATATATGCAAATTTGTCAAGTTTTGCTAGATGTGCAAGTTAGCATTTTTGCCTCTTGAGATAGGCAAGACAGCACATTTGCTTCTTTTGAGATAGCAACTTTTCGCTTCTCTTTAGACTACGAGCTAGCAATTTTTACGATGTACAAGTTTCACAATATACAAGCTAGCAAAAAACTTCGAAAGCAAATGCAAGATAACTTTCTTGTGTAGGCTCATGATTATTGCTTCCTATTGTAATGTGCAAGTTGCAAGTCTTGCTTCTTGAGATATTCAAGATGGTGAAGTTCAAGAAGACAACTTTTGCTTCTTGAAATAAGCAAGTTAGCAATCTTTACTACTTACGATAGGCAAGCTAGCAATCAAGTTTTTGCATCTTCTTGACTTGTGCAAACTAGCTATCTCCCCCTTTGTCATTGTCAACAAGGGAAAAACCCTTTACATCAATTTCTAAATCATGACAAAGGTAAGTAATCATTCTTATTTGTGCATCATTATAGTTTCAATGCACAAATTCATTAACATTACATTTCAAAAGACTTTATGCACGATACCGAAAAAATCAATAATCATCATGAGCATATCAAACATGATATTCAAGCATTCATGATATATCATTTTGGCAACATGATCATAGATATTCAAACGATGGTATCTAGAATTCATTACATCCTATTATGCATGATTATTAACTCCTCATTTGTATTTCATGCATTATTTCATTTCATCTCATAAGGAATATCAAGAAGAGTTATTGGATGATGAGATAAATATTTTATGAATACACATAATATCATAAGTGTTTCATGTATTCATATTATCACATGAAGCATATTATCATTTTTAAGATTCATAACATGAATAACGTTATATCTATTTCATCAAAATCAATTTCGAGATTCACATAATATCATGAAATCATTAATCTCGATAAGATGGGAAAAGCATTTTCTTTTTAAGTGATTCTTTTAACACATCATAAAAAAAGAAAAACTCATTCATAATTCAAGTGATTTACAAGATATTATAAATGAATTTATCACTTGTATTTCACCAAAATCGAGAACTCTAGAGATAGAAAATGATTGAAGCATTTAATCTGATTGAAGCATGATTCATATTTAAAGTGTAGCATTTGTCAAATCTGAAATCATCAACTATAACTTTAATATTTTCATTGCAACATTAAGCAAGGTTTCATTGAACATAATTTTGAATGATTCTTATAAATGCCTAAAACTTCTTTAGTTTTAATTTATATGATTGACTTTATAATAGCATGCTCAAATCTTTATTCTTATGTCAAAACCATATATCATATTTAATAAACAAAGACAATGAAAAATATCAAGCCTTCCAGACAAAAGCCATGTATCGTCATTGAAAAGCAATATGAAAATTATCAAAATATACATTCTTGCTTCTCAAGCACATAAATAAGATTAATCTCACTAGGTGTAAAATCATTAGATTTCTATCTTGCATTAACATAAGACATGCAATTTTCATTATCATTTTCAAAATTACAAGCATGATCATATTTTTGCATTTTTATTATTAAATTATTAAAAATATAATTTTCAAGAAAATTTAAAGAAAAAGAAAATTGCGTCATGAAAAGCATCATGTAATTTCGAAGTAAATTAAAGGCATTTTGATTACCTTAGCGTTGTAGGCTGTTAAGGCGTAGTTTGCCGCCTTGCTTTTGTTGACTTTCTCTTCTTCGGAGAAGCTCGATTCATCCCAATTTTTGTTCTTCTTCTTGCGTTTAAAGCAAGTAGTTCGATTCTTTTTGCTTTTTGATTTTCGTTTCATTTGTAGTTTAAGTTCACCATCACTTGAGCTTATGCTCGAGTGGTCTTCAAATGTTCTATGTCCCAAATCCTTCCTGTTCTTTGAAAGGTTATTTTGTTCATCATTGTCCTCATCACTTGAGTCATCGCTCAAGTGGCATTCATTTGTCCAGAGTTCCAAATCCTTCCTGTTCTTTGGAAGGTGATTGTGTTCAACATGTTCATCATGTGCATTGTGCACCATTTCATATGTGATTAATGAACCAATTAGTTCTTCAAGTGGAAATTGGTTCAAGTTTTTCGATTCTTGAATAGCAGTTACTTTTGAATCCCAAGTTTTAGAAAGTGAGCGCAAAACTTTGTTAACGAGTTCAAAATCCGAAAAGCTTTTACCAAGTGATTTTAAACCATTGACGACATCCGTAAAACGGGTGTACATGTCAACAATGGTTTCGCTTGGTTTCATATGAAAAAGCTCGAAATCATGCAGTAAAATATTAACTTTCGAGTCTTTGACTCTACTAGTTCCCTCGTGCGTGATTTCAAGAGTGCGCCAAATATCGAAAGCCGTTTCGCACAAAGAAACCCGATTGAACTCATTTTTGTCCAAAGCGCAAAATAAGGCATTCATAGCCTTTGCGTTTAAAGAAAAATACTTCTTCTCCAAATCCGACCATTCGTTCGTCGGTTTAGAGGGAAGTTGAAAGCTGTTTTCAACGATATTCCATAAATCCAGATTTAGAGAAATCAAGAAAACTCTCATTCGAGTTTTCCAATAAGTATAGTCCAATCCGTTAAAGAATGGTGGACGAAAGACCGAAAAGCCCTCTTGAAGAGCCATTTCTCTCGGGTGTAAATCCGAAATGAGAAATACCCCGCTCTGATACCAATTGTTAGGATCGAGAGCACTAAGAGGGGGGGGTGAATTAGTGCAGCGGAAATCTTACAGCGATTAAAAACCAAAAGCTGCGTTCGTTCAATAAAAACTATTATGATGCAAAAGCTAATTCTCAGTTTGTATCTAAGTGCAGTTTGCGTCTAAGCGCAGATTGCGTCTAAGCGCAGTTTGCGTCTAAACACAGTTTGCGTCTAAGCGCAGTTTGCGTCTAAGCGCAGTTTGCGTCTAAACACAGTTTGCGTCTAAGCGCAGTTTTGCGTCTAAGCGCAGTTTACGTCTAAACTCAGATTTACGTCTAAACGCAGTTTTACGTCTAAACGCAGATTTACGTCTAAACGCAGTTTTACGTCTAAACGCAGATTTACGTCTAAACTCAGATTTACGTCTAAACGCTGTTTTACGTCTAGACGCAGATTTACGTCTAAACTTTGAAACTCGTTTGTATACTCGCAGAAGGCAGTATGCAGTTGAAATCAAGACGTAAACGTGAACTGAGAACTGATGATTATGAGAGGAAAGCCGATTTACGTCTAAATGCAGTTTTACGTCTAAATGTTGAAACTCGTTCGTAAAATTGTAGAGGACAGTTTGCAGTTATCAATAGGATCAAAATGTAAGTGTAAACTGCAAAGAAACTCTTTCGTAAAAGCACGGAAGACAGTTCTGCAGAATCAAACGTAAACATAAACTGTAATGTACGAAAATATGAATTTACGTCTGAATGCAGATTCGGAAGAACAGCACTTAGAACTTGTTCGTGAAAGCGCAGAGAGCAGTAGTAATGAAGGAGGTTTGCAGTAATGATAAAGTGCTCAAAAATAAACGCAAACCAGAGATTTAGAGTGGTTCGGTCAGCCTTGACCTACTCCACTTTTGGCTTCCTCCACCGACGAGGTTGCCGACGTCAACTAGGGGCCTTCCTTCAATAGGCGAAGGCCAACTACCCTCTTACAGATTCACTCCTTTTGACGGGCTTAGGAGACAACCCTTTCAGATGTTTTCTCTCCTCTCTTTACAACTCAAACTTGAAGAACAGAAGGAGGAGGAAAACTAGCAGTTTTGAGCTCTAAGAACCACTGAAAAGATCAAGATTTCGGGTAAGTTCTTACTCTTTTCAGTGCTGAATGGGTGGGGTATTTATAGGCCCCAACCCAATTCAAATTTCGAGCTCAAAACGATCAAATCCCGGAATTCCGGGATCAGGCGGTTGCACCTCTTGACTGGAGAGGTTGCACCGCCTGGCAGAGCTCGAAGACCGAGCTCAGGCGGTGCCACCTCTTTGTCAGGGAGGTTGCACCTCTCTGCCAGAGCTCGAAGACCGAGCTCAGGCGGTGCATCTCTTGGCCAGAGAGGTTGCACCTCTCTTCCAGAGCTCGATGACCGAGCTCGGTGATTGCATTGCCTGGCAGAGCTCGAAACTTGAGCTCTGGCGGTGCTACCTCTTGACAGAGGAGGTTGCACCGCCCAGTCTCGCTTGGAGACTGAGCCCTGGGCGGTTGCACCGCCTGGCTAGAGCGGTTGCACCTCCCAGTCTCGCTGGAAGACATAGCCTGGGCGGTGCTACCTCCAACCCTGGCGGTGGCACCTCTTTCACTATTCCAGCTCACTTGGTTTGGCTCCAAACTTGGTCCAAACCAGTCCGAACTTGGGCCTAATTGGCCCCTACTTGGGTTATAGGATTAACACCTAATCCTAACCCTAATTAACGTGCTAACTATGAATTTAAAGACATTTTCTAAGCTATTACAAAGTCCGCAAGTCAAGACTTCTTTTGGCGAGCTTCCGGCAAACTTCCGGCGGTCTTCCGATGAACTCTCGGAAACCATTCTGCGGACTCCCGGCAAGCTCCTAGACTTCACGATTTGTTCTTAGCGAGTTCCAACGAGCTTCTTCGGCAAGCTCCGATCTTTCTCGGCGAGCTCCGCGAACTCCCAACGAATCTTCGGACTTCCGTCGAACTCTCGAACTCGCAACAAATCCTTCGCGCTTGACTCCGACACTTTGTTTCGCTTTATGTCTTCATCGTTATCATAGTTAATCCTGCACAATTAAAACAAAACTTCGATCGAGACAATTAATCCTAAGCAATTAACCAAGTTGTCCGGCATGTCATTGGTCCCTCGACGCTTCGTCTGATTCTTCGGCGCATCGTCCTCTCCTGCGGCCTATTGCCCAATCGGCCAGTTGACTCCGCAACTCCGATATCCTTGGCACAATACCCGCTCTTCTTGGCCCGATGCCCGAGTCCACGGCCCGAAGCCTTCTGTCGATACGTCGACCGATCCACCGGCCCGACGTCCAATCTTCTGACATGTTCCTCCGGCACAACATGATTTTCCTGCTTTAATTGTCTCATCCTAATCAAAGCATCCTGCGTCACTCAAAACGCAGATTAAATCATAAACATATATCAAGTAGTTTCATCATCAAAATACGAGATTCAACACCACCCACGTCGGCACCCCACGCGCGAACAGCCCGCCCGCGTCGGCGCCCCGCGCACGAACAGCTAGCGCAGCTTGCTGCCTCGGCCCCTCAGCACCGTGCGCAGCCAACGCTGCCTCGACCCCTCGGTCGCACGCGCGCGGCGAGCCCGACCGCGTCTGTCACGCCCCTCCAAAATATCGACAATATTTAAAATTTTCATCACAACAAACCCAGGATCCAAACACACATTTGAGGTCACTAAGAAAACATTCAGATCAAAATTTCACCTCTATAGTCTATAAATTCATAACCCTGTGCAATTCATAAACATATCACACATCACTCGATAATTCATACAATCTGAACTCGACTCATCAAAATAATAACCACAACATAAATTCACAAGTGGGGAAGTCTATACAGTCACCAAACCAACGATTACCATAAGATCATATCATTACATGAATTTAACTTAACATTCCAAAATCCTATACATGAGGGATCCTTTATCTTACACAAAATCCATAGGTTTAGATTCATCGTCACATTTCATAAGATGCAGAGTATCTTATACAACAAATACACATATGCTAACAAAGATCTGCCCAAAATCTTCTAAACTTTCCACCGCCTCAGCCCAATCTTAACATTTAAGCAAGCAATACGTTATCCTGAAAAATTTATCAACAAACGGGGTGAGCATAAAGAGCTCAGCAAGTGACTAACATATCCATATCAAAATAGTACAATTTCCAAAGAGATACAGTTTCAAAATACAAGGCAGAATATACGATTTCGTAGACATAATATCATTAAGAGCAGAAACACAATGGTCCTTTCAATCTTACATATTTGGTTCCTGACAGATGGGGCATAGAGTAATTGGAGCATATCAGTAATAAAGGAAACATATCGGAGCTTATCAATGGCATATAAAATGTTCCGAAGCATATCAACGGCATGTGGAACATTTCGAAGCAAAATCATCAGTGAATGAAGCATTTCAGAGCATATCCAAAAACAAATATCGTACAGAAGCTCAAACGTCGTCCTTGACGTTGCAATCATATCATTCTTATCCAGAGCATGAACAGAAACAACTCACCAAAACTCTGGATGTCATATCAAACATATAGAAGGTGTAGTGGGATCTCAGTCAGAATGTGATTCATCCATTTCTGAATAACCACCTGACAAAAGTCTCCCACGTCTGGGAGCTCCATCCACCCACGTCTAGGTGAAGTCAGAGGGGGCCGGCAGAGCATCGCAGGCTCTAAGCACATACCCTTTACCATTTCTGGCAAAGGTCCAGAATATCCCACAGAGCGGGACCCCACATAGCAGGTAATAAGCGCATACCCTTTACCATTTCTGGCAAAGGTCCAGACAATCCCACACACCAGAGTACAAGAGGGCAGTTTTAACAATAAGTAGTGTTAATGTAAACACCTTTTTCTTAGCCGTGACCCGGGGGGGGCGTCTCGGCTCGTTCGGGGGTCCGAATGGCGGGAATCTCCCTGGGGCGTTGCTCGGCTCCACTAAGGAGGTCGGGTGCGGCCTCGGACTCGGGGCGTCGCTGCGACTCCTCTCGGGCGGGGACTTCTCGCCTGCACGTCCGGACGGGGGGCCCGGGCTTTGTACCTGCACAAAGGTCGGGTCGGGGTGCTCGACCCGACCCCTCCGACGATCACTGTTAGAGAATGATGTGGGGGCCTTTTTTGGTGCAGGGAGAGTTTCTCTTTTCTTTCTCCCCCCTTCCCCTTTTACTCGGGGACGTTTATAGGGGGGGCTCGGCCTTACCGGGCGTGCCATCGCGTCGGTCGGGGCCGTACCTCTGATGGCGTCCGACATCGTCGAGGATGTTGCGTGGGGGAGCGGGGATCGCAGGGTATGGGCAAGCTTCAACCGTTACCTGCTTCTGTCCCGTCCGATTGTGCTGGGTCAACCGAGGGGCTGTGGGCTCAATGAGGCTGACGTCCGGACGCGGGTCGTCACCCTCGTTGCTTCCCCTTGGGCGCCGAGCTTGTCCACGTGCGGGGGATGTTGCCGGGAGTGGGGTCTGCCATTTTTTGTCATATCATATTCCCCCCCCAAAGGAAGCCATGGCTCGGCATCGGATGGAGGGGATTCGAGGCGTGGCTTTGATCGGTAGGCGGTGGTTCTCTTCGCGGTTCATGATTGAGACATATGTCCGGGGCGGAAAAGCCGCGCTGTGGAGGCGCTTTGGGTGACGTGCGGCCGAGGAACACGTCTCGGGCGGGCTGGCCGCGCCGAGGAGGTGGTCTCGGGGACATGCGGCCGAGGAGCACGTCTCGGGCGGGCTGGCCACGCCGAGGAGGTGGTCTCGGGGTCATGCGGCCGAGGAGCACGTCTCGGGCGGGCTGGCCGCGGCCGAGGAGCACGTCTCGGGCGGGCTGGCCGCGCCGAGGAGGTGGTCTCGGGGTCATGCGGCCGAGGAGCACGTCTTGGGCGGGCTGGCCGCGGCCGAGGAGCACGTCTCGGGCGGGCTGGCCACGCCGAGGAGGTGGTCTCGGGGTCATGCGGCCGAGGAACACGTCTCGGGCGGGCTGGCCGCGCCGAGGAGGTGGTCTCGGGGTCATGCGGCCGAGGAGCACGTCTCGGGCGGGCTGGCCGCGCCGAGGAGGTGGTCTCAGGGACATGCGGCCGAGGAGCACGTCTCGGGCGGGCTGGCCGCGCCGAGGAGGTGGTCTCGGGGTCATGCGGCCGAGTAGCACGTCTCGGGCGGGCTGGCCGCGGCCGAGGAGGTGGTCTCGGGGACATGCGGCCGAGGAGCACATCTCGGGCGGGCTGGCCGCGCCGAGGAGGTGGTCTCGGGGTCATGCGACCGAGGAACACGTCTCGGGCGGGTTGGCCGCGCCGAGGAGGTGGTCTCGGGGTCATGCGGCCGAGGAGCACGTCTCGGGTGGGCTAGCCGCGCCGAGGAGGTGGTCTCGGGGTCATGCGGCCGAGGAACACGTCTCGGGCGGGCTGGCCGCGCCGAGGAGGTGGTCTCGGGGTCATGCAGCCGAGGAGCACGTCTCGGGCGGGCTGGCCACGCCGAGGAGGTGGTCTCGGGGTCATGCGGCCGAGGAACACGTCTCGGGCGGGCTGGCCGCGCCGAGGAGGTGGTCTCGGGGTCATGCGGCCGAGGAGCACGTCTCGGGCGGGCTGGCCGCGCTGAGGAGGTGGTCTCGGGGTCATGCGGCCGAGGAACACATCTCGGGTGGGCTGGCCGCGCCGAGGAGGTGGTCTCGGGGTCATGCGGCCGAGGAGCACGTCTCGGGCGGGCTGGCCGCGCCGAGGACGTGGTCTCGGAGACATGCGGCCGAGGGGCCCGTTGGCCCTCCCCTGCAGTAACCTTGGGTCCGCATTTATGATAGGATGTTCGTTGGACTTCCCTGACGCGACGAGTGAGGGTGCGGATGAGCTGTCGGCCGCTATGGGGAGACGAAGGGACGTCTCTCTTGGCGGGATTTTTCCTATATAAATGGCGCATTCGGCCCGTCTCATGAGTTTTGCTGCTGAGCCTCGGCCCTCGTCGTCCTTTCTGTCATCGCACCTTCTCCTCTCCTGTGCCGTCATTCCCCAGTCGCTCCCTCGTCGTCCCTCTTGTTCGTTTCAAAGCCGGTAAGGATGCCCCTCTCAACCGTCTCTTCACCTTTGTCCCCCGACAGAGCCCGGGAGAGCACGCCTCCGCCCTCCCCAGACGAGGAGGCGGCGCGAGCCCTTGAGGCTCTAATGTGGCCGCACGACCTTGACTCGGTGGTGAGTGGGTCGTCGCTAGAGAAGCTCCGGGATCGTTATCACATCCCGGAGGAGTTTGTCCTAGTTGCGCCTGATCCGGGGCAGCGGTCATACGACCCGATCCCCCGAGGTTTCGCGCTGACTCAAGATGCCCTAGAGGCTGGGTTGCGCCTCCCCCTTCACCCTATCATTGTCTCCTGTCTTTCTTTGTGGCGAGTTTCACCTTCCCAGGTGGCGCCTAACTCATGGCGTTACCTAGTAGCGTTCTTAGGGGAATGTCATTATGCTAACATCACCCCTACCCGAAACCTCTTTCTCTCCTGTTTCCGCCTTCTCAAGGGGCCGGGGGGCTATTTCGTGTCAGCCCGGGCTGGCTTTCGTGTCGGGGGATCCCCTTCGAACAACAAAGGGTGGAAGGGGCGGTTTTTCTATGTTAGCTGGTCGAAGGATTGGGGCTTCGGAGTTCGGTGGGCAGTGAGGGTGATAGATAACACAGTCCCGGATTTGAACGACGAGGAGCGTCGGGACCTGAAGAGGCTTCGGTCAATCCTTCCCGGTTCTCAGGCCATCCGAGCTATGACCGAGGAGTGGCTGGCCGAGGCGGGTCTTAGCCCGGCTTTCGGGGGTATGTTTATAGCGGGTGTTCCCCGTGTTTTGTTTGTTTCCGTAGTTTGTGATGGTTTGCTTGTTTCCTTTGTAGGAATGAAGCTTCTGTCACTCCGCGGTGGTCGGTCATCGTCGGCTCCTTCCCCACGCCCGTCCGCTGCTTCCTCTCCGTGCTCCTCAGGCGACCCGTTACCCGGCTCGGCGGGTGCTCCATTAGAGATTCCGGAGGGGCGCTCGTCAAAGAAGGCGAAGACGGCTGGTCCCGGGAAAGTCAAGGCGGGGGCCACCTCTTCGACAACCGTGGGCGCAAAGCGGACCGCTCGGGACGAAGGGCCCTCCCGAGTTGATGGGCCTAGCCAAGGGGCGACCGGGAAGAGGTCGAGCCTGCCTACGGTGGATGACCTGTGCGGGCTACGTCCGGGGGCCGACGAGCCCCTGTGGTCGTTGGTGATGGGCGAGCTTCCACCGGGGGAGGCTTCCGACCCGCTAGTCGCCCGCTGGAAGGGGCTGTCCCGAGGGGAGAAGGTGTGGGCCGGGGGAGATCCCTCGGCTGCTTTTCTTCGGGGCGTGCTCCACCCCGATCTGGCTCGGGACCTATATACCCTGCCCTCGGAGGCCATGCTCAACAAGGCGGGGAGGTTTCTGACACTGGTGAGGGTTTTGCTAACTTCGGGCGTCCCTGTAACTGCGCGCTGACCCTCCTTTTTCTGTGGCAGGGCCTCCACTACTCGACGACGCTGATGGACCGAGTGCGTAACGCTGGCCAGGTAATCTGGACCCTCAGCGAGCAAAACTTCGAGTTGTGCCGCCAGCTAGAGGAAGTTCGGGCCGGTTCGGGCCCAGAGGCGGTAGCGGCCGCGGAAAAGCGCGCGACTGGATCCGAGGAGGAGGTGGCGCGTCTGGAGGCAGAGCTCGAGCAGTCGGGCAACTCAGTCAAGGAACTCCAAGAGTTTCTTCGTTTGGATCGGGCCGAGCTTCGCCTACTGAAGTCGGAGGCACTTGGCCTCACCAAGAGGGCGGAGAAGGCCGAAGCTGAGGCCCGCGCTGCTTCCGATGCGCTAGCCGAGGAGGTTCGCCTTCGCCCGTCAAAAGATAAAGAGGCGGTCGAAGCTTATAAGAAGTCCGAGAACTTTGAGCTCGGACTGACCCGAATGGGGCGAGTATCTTACGAGTATGGATATAGAATCGCCCTAGGTCGCTTTGGCTCATGCCCTCCTGGCTCCGAGGTGGAAAGGGACCCGTTTGCCTCTCATCCCGTGGACCTGGAGGTGGACATGCCGGAGGACGTGCCTTTCGACGATCGCCCAGAGACTCCAGGAGAGTGATGAGTTTGGTTTTTGTATGTCGGAGTCGGGGTCGAGGGTGTGAGGGGTCTGTCTGTTCCTTACCGTTACGCTTCTGTACCCCCTTTTAAAATAAAATGCTCTTTTCTTCCGGTTTCTGTGTTTGCGTAGTGTCTGCATTCTTCAGATGAAGTATTTCCTAAGGTTCTGTATGTTCCAAGTCCTGGGTATGGGGTCGCCATCCATTGTTGCGAGTCGGAACGTCCCTGGTCGGGACACTCCGATGACTCGATAGGGTCCTTCCCACTTCGGGGCCAGTTTCCCCCTTACTCGGGTCGGGTGGCTGACCTCGATTTTGCGCAGGACCAGGTCTTCTAGCTTTATCGATCGGGGTCGTACCCTCCGGTTGTAGACCCTTGCTACGGCTCTTTTGTAAGAAAGGGTTTTCCGGTGCGCGTCGGCCCGTCTTTCTTCGAGCAAATCCAGGTTGGATCGGAGCCCTTCGCCCGAGGCCTCTTCGCCGTAGCCTGCTGCCCGCGGAGTCGGGACAACCACTTCGGATGGTAATACGGCCTCGGTCCCGAACGTGAGGCTGTAGGGAGACTCCCCCGTTGGGGTCTTAGGGGTAGTGCGCAGCGCCCATAGGACGCTCGGGAGCTCGTCGATCCAGGCCGATCGGGCAGCGGACACTCTTTTCTTGAGACCGTCGATGATGGACCGGTTGGTTACTTCAGCTAATCCGTTCGCTTGGGGGTAAGCCACCGAGCTGAACCTCAGCTGAATCTTGTGCTTGGCGCAAAACTCTTGGAACCTCCTGCCGGCGAATTGAGGTCCATTGTCGGTGACGATGGACCGGGGCAGACCAAACCGAGTTACGAGGTTTCTCCACACGAACCTTTGCACTTGTGACACAGTGATGGTTGCTAGGGGCTCGGCTTCGACCCACCTGGTAAAGTAGTCCACTCCTACGATGATGTATTTCCGCTGCCCGGAAGCGGGTGGGAGAGGTCCGAGTATGTCCAGTCCCCACTGCGCGAATGGCCAAGCACAGTCGACGGGGGTGAACAAGACCGCCGGCCGTCGGGCGGTGCGGGCGTGCTCCTGGCATGAGTTGCATCGCCGCACGAAAGCTTTCGCGTCCTGGCGCATGGTCGGCCAGTAGTATCCCTATCGGAGTATCTTGTGCGCCAGGGCTCGTTCGCCTATGTGTTCCCCGCATGCCCCTTCATGCATGTCGGACAGAACTGTCCGGGCTTTGTTCGACTCTAGGCAGCGTAACAAGGGGCGCGAGAAAGACCGCTTGTACAGCCGTCCTCCTTCTTCAGAGTACCACGCCTGCGTCCGACGCAAGCGTCGAGCCGTAGTTTCATTGTCGGGTAGGGTTCCGTCCCGCTTGAAGCGTAGCATCTCCTGTACCCAAGTGGCCGGCGCGCCGCCCGTGACTGTGGCGACGATCTCTATGGCTCGGTGAGGGAGCTCTTCGGTCTCGGGTCGAGCCCAGGGTGCCGAGCCGGACGCCAGTCTTGCCAGAGTGTCGGCTCGTTGGTTCTCGCTCCTGGGAACATTCGATAATTCAAACTGGGCGAACTTGGTGGCAAGGCTTTTTACCTGTGCCAGATATTTCGCCATGGTCGGGTCCCGGGCTTCGTATTCGCCGTCGAGCTGCCTAGCCACCAGCTGTGAGTCGGTGATGACGCGTATGTCGGTCACCCGCATTTCCAGTGCCAATTGGAGCCCTGCTAGGAGAGCTTCGTATTCTGCTTCATTGTTGGTGGCCCTGAACCCGAAGCGGAAGGAGCGCTCAATCGAGCGGCCGTCAGATGTCACCAGCACCAGCCCTGCTCCGGCGCCCTTTGCGTTGGACGACCCATCTACGTGGAGAGTCCACGTGTCACGTGGTGGCTCGAGTTCTCTGCCTGTGCTCGGGGTCAGCTCCGCGATAAAGTCTGCCACGGACTGGGCTTTAATGGCGGCCCGAGGTACGTACTGTATGTCGTGCTCGCCAAGCTCTACTGCCCATTTGAGGAGACGCCCTGCAACGTCGAATTTAGACAAAACAAGCCGAAGCGGCCGGTCAGTTATTACCTCTATCGGGTGGGCCTGGAAATAAGGGCGGAGCTTTCGTGCTGACAGGACGAGTGCCAGCGCCAGCTTTTCAATTGGCGGGTAGCGTTCCTCTGGCCCGCTCAGCATGTGGCTGACATAGTAGACCGGCAGTTGGTCGCCGGAGTTTTCCTTGACCAGAACCGAACTGACCGCATGCTGGGAGGCGGCGAGGTAGAGACTCAATTTCTCCCCCAGGGAAACTGAAGCGAGTCGGGGGAGGTTGGCCAGGTGTTGCTTCATCTGCTCGAAGGCCCTCTCACATTCCGTCGTCCATCGGAAGTTCTTCGGATCCTTCAAGGCCTTGAAGAAGGGGAGGCAGCGATCTCCCGATCGGGAAAGGAATCGTGATAGGGAGACTAGCCTCCCGTTAAGGTGCTGTAGGTCTCTGATCGTCTGAGGGGGCTGCATGTCAATGATAGCCTGGACCTTTTCCGGGTTGGCGTCGATCCCCCTCTCGTGTATGATGAATCCGAGGAATTTTCCCGAGGTTACGCCAAAGGCGCACTTGGCGGGGTTGAGGCGCAGGCTGAACCTCCGCAGGGTGTCGAATGTTTCAGCCAGGTCGGAAGAATGAGCTTCCGCTGTTTGGCTCTTCACGATCATGTCGTCGACATATATCTCCATGTTTCGTCCAATCTGGCGGGCGAACATCCTGTTCACCGTCCTCTGGTAGGTGGCCCCGGCATTTTTCAACCCGAACGGCATGACTTTGTAAAAATATACCCCTTGTTCGGTGAGGAAGGCTGTGTGTTCTTGGTCTTCGGGTGCCATCCTGATTTGGTTGTACCCGGAGAAAGCATCCATAAACGAGAGATGGGTGTGGCCGGCCGTGGCGTCGACTAGCTGGTCGATCTTCGGCAGGGGGTAGCAATCTTTTGGGCAAGCATTGTTGAGACTGGTATAGTCAATGCACATCCGACAGCTTCCATTAGGCTTTTTGACAAGGACTACATTGGAGAGCCATTGTGGGTACCTGGCCTCTTCTATGAAACCGGCCGCCAGAAGTCGGTTTACCTCTTCTCGGATGGCCAGCTGCCGATCTGGGGCCTGCCGCCTGGGCCTCTGTTTCACCGGACGAGCGTCGGACGAGATGTTTAGGTGGTGCAGCGCGACTTCCGGGTGGACTCCTACTAGGTCAGATGGCGTCCAAGCGAAGATGTCGGCGTTGGCTTGCAGAAGGTCGACGAGCTGCCGTTGCTCCTGTTCGGGCAGTCCCGACCCGATTTTGACTGTTTGGTCGGGGCTGCCTTTGATCAGCGACACGTCGATGGTGAATTCCTTCAGCTCGGGGCGGGGAGTCAGCTTTTTTTCCCTCCCGGGGGTCTTCTAGCGGGGATTGGACCCTCGCTCTCTTGTTTAGCGACCCGACAATCAAGTAGCAGCGCCCGGATTCCCAGGAGTTCCCTGCTACCTCCCCGACCCCATCGTGGGTCGGGAATTTGATGGTTCGGTAGTAAGTTGAGATGACGGCTCGGATCTTGTTGAGGGTTGGCCGTCCAAGGATGGCGTTGTATGCCGTGGGGAGGTCGACCACCAGAAAGGAGGTCATAACTGTTTTTGTCTTCGGGAAAACTCCCAAAGTTAGGGGCAGGGTGATAACCCCAAGTGACGAGATTGAGGCGCCGGTGAACCCCGTGAGCGTCGAGCATACCGGCTTCATGTAATCCTTGACCAGGCCGAGCTTTTGGAAGGCGTCCCAATAAAGTATATCGGCCGAGCTTCCGATGTCGACCATGATCCTTCTCACTTGCGCGTTGGCGATCCTGGCTGATATCACCAACGCGTCATCATGTTCGGCTAGCCCAGGTTCCCCGGTCGGGAAGGTGACTTCGGGTCCTTTTGCATGTTTGGAAGCTTCAGCTCGGGAGGCCCTGGCGCGTGCCTTTCCGCCTGCCATAGAGTTTCCTCCGGACGCGGGCCCGCCGGTTATGACATCTATGTGCCGCTCGATGGGACCCTCCGGGCGTGGTGAAAGCTCCTTAACTGGCCGGAGGTAGGGGCCGAGGTGCCCTCGGCGGATGAGCTCCTCGATTTGCCTTTTTAATTCTCGACATTCCTCGGTGTCGTGACCGGGCTGTCGGTGGAAACGGCAGTATTTAGAGCGGTCCGCGAGCTCGCGCGGGCTCCTCATCGGGTGGGGGTCTTTGAGAAGGCCTTTCTCCTTAATGTGGAGAAATATTTCGGTCCGAGAGGAGTTCAGGCCGGGGGGGGGGGACCTAGGTACCGCATCGTTGGGGCCGCTGGCCCTACGCCGGGAGGTAGCGGGCTGTTGTTGCCGGGACTGCTCCGGCTTGAGCCTCTTGCGCTCGTCGCGCTTGCCGACCATCCATGCTTCAGCCGCGATGAACTGGTTCGCACGCTGGAGCATTTCAGGTACCGAAGTGGGGGGTCGCTCTACCAGAGACCAAAAGAATCGGGTAGGCCGCAGGCCCATCATGAATGCCTGCATCATCAAAGAAGGGTGAGCATTAGACAGCCCGCGAATTTGCGTGGTGAAGCGGTTCACAAAGTGAGAAAGGGGCTCGTCTTCCCTCTGGTTGAGCCCGAGAAGCATTGCCACCGACGGCTTCGGCCGGGCGTGAGCCAGGAAGTTAAGCTCGAAGTCTTTGGCCAACTGGTCGAAAGAGGCGATGGTCGCGGTCTTGAGATTGCTGTACCACGCTCGGGCTGGGCCTCGCAGGGTTGTCGGGAATGCCCTGCACATCAGGGCGTCGGACGTCCCGTATAGCGCCATCTGGGCGCGGAAAGCAGCTACGTGGTCCGCCGGGTCGGTGGCTCCGTCGTAGGCATCCAATGAAGGGAGCCGAAAATGCGGCGGGATCGCTTGCTCTTGAATCTCGGGGGTGAAAGGGGACCCCTGGCGTTGCTCGGCCCCCGTGTCTCCCCTGGCCTGGCGAACCTCACGCTGCACCTCGTCCAGTCGGTGGCCTACGAGGCGCAGCTGGGCCCATAGGCCCTCCGCCGAGTCTGAAATTGGGGCCACGGGCGTTGGGCGCGCCGCTGGATCCTCCGCTCCTCGACTCCCGGGTCGGGTCGATTGTCCCGGAGGTGCGGGGGTCTGAGCGGCGGGCCGTTGCCGTGGTGGAGGTAGGGTTGAGTGCGAAGACGTCGGATGAGAGACTAGTGGGACGATGGTTTGCATCACCCCCATAAGAGCCCGGACCTGGTGAGTGAGGTCGTAGAAGGCTTCGGGTGGCACGGGTGACGGGCCGCCGGGATTGGCGATGGGTGGCGATAGACCCGGGTCGTTGAACAATCGCCAATAGCGCTCCGAGATCGCAGCGGGGCGCTCGTCCCGAACTCCCTCCTGTCGGGGATGTTCTTCCGTTGCGTCGGCCGTGTGCGACCTGACGGCTGGGGGTTCGTCGGAGTGAGCCTGTTGATCGCCTGACATTCGGAGGTTCATGCCCTCCTTCTAGCGCCAATATGTTAATGTAAACACCTTTTTCTTAGCCGTGACCCGAGGGGGCGTCTCGGGTCGTTCGGGGGTCCGAATGGCGGGAATCTCCCTCGGGCGTTGCTCGGCTCCACTAAGGAGGTCGGGTGCGGCCTCGAACTCGGGGCGTCGCTGCGACTCCTCCCGGGCGAGGACTTCTCGCCTGCGCGTCCGGACGGGGGGCCCGGGCTTTGTACCTGCACAAAGGTCGGGTCAGGGTGCTCGACCCGACCCCTCCGACGATCACTGTTAGAGAATGATGTGGGGGCCGTTTTTGGTGCAGGGAGAGTTTCTCTTTTCTTTCTCCCCCCTTCCCCTTTTGCTCGGGGACTTTTATAGGGGGGGCTCGGCCTTACCGGGCGTGCCATCGCGTCGGTCGGGGCCGTACCTCTGATGGCGTCCGACATCGCCGAGGATGTTGCGTGGGGGAGCGGGGATCGCAGGGTATGGGCGAGCTTCAACCGTTACCTGCTTCTGTCCCGTCCGACTGTGCTGGGTCAACCGAGGGGCTGAGGGCTCAGTGAGGCTGACGTCCGGACGCGGGTCGTCACCCTCGTTGCTTCCCCTTGGGCGCCGCGCCTGTCCACGTGCGGGGGATGTTGCCGGGAGTGGGGTCTGCCATTTTTTGTCATATCAAGTAGCATATATCGGAAGCACACGCGGAGCAACAAAACGTGCATGTGCCTTTTCGAGACAATACGAAACAAAGAACAAATCTCTCACAAATGTATTCAGATTTGGAATGAAATGAAAACAAGAGTGTACAGGGATTCCAAGCAATCATATTTAGCTCAATTCCAATAAGAAGGTTAGACGAATTCAAATATCCAAAGGAACGGAACAGAATACGCGAAATCGACCAAAGCTCGATTTCGGACAGAATTCCAGTGGCACATCAAACAAATACTTCAGAATATCAATTATGCTCCAATACCCATAAAAAGGCTATGGTCGAACCATATATCAATCTATATTCTAATGGAATAAATTTCATATGAAACAGGGTTCCCAACACGGAGTTACCTTTGATTTGGTAACACAAGGTCATAAACACAATCACTGTTTTGCAGAATTTATAGGGTCGGATTCAACAGATAATAGGGTAGGCAATTGAATTCCAAAATTTTCAAACTATATGTCAAAAGAAAGATTTACAAGTCTAGTTTCAAATAAAATCAGTTTGGTACAAATCAGAATTTTCAACAGGGAGTTATAGGCATTTTAGTATCGACAGGTCAGAAATCTTGAACCCTGTTTTACAGCGTCTATAGGCTCATTTGAAACAGATGTTTGGGTAAGTATTCGGTGTCCAAAATCTACAAAATCAGTGTCAAAAGGAAGATATAAGAGTCTAATTTCAAACAAAATAGTTCCTGCCCGAATTCACATTTTGTACTAAAACTTATAGCTGAAACAGTGTATAGGGATCAGTTTACCGAAAAAACTTCAGAATCCATGGTTCTATGTCCAAAGAGAGACATATCAGTTTCTAAATAGAAATCCTTCAATTTATTTTGAATCAACATAAAAACAGAGACTAAAAATTCTGTAGGATGGGGTTAGAACACTTGCCTTCGGGAATTTTGACCCTAAGTGAAAGGATTTGGGCAAGAACCCTTAAAGCCCCAAATTTTTTTTTTTCTTCTTCTTCTTCTTCTTCTTCTTCTTCTTCTTCTTTCTTTCTTTCTTTCTTTCCCTGATCACCCACGAGCTGCCTTCTCTGCTTCCTTAAGAACGAAGGCAGAGAGGCTTAAATGGTGGAATTTGTCATTTTGTGCGTTTTGCAGTTTAATTCTTGTTTTTATCATATTCACGATTAGGTCCTTAGGATTTACATATAGGTCCTCAGATTCTTTCTTTTTTTTTTTTTTTTTTTTTTGAACAGATCTCCCAAATCTTACAAATAAGTTACCTCTGATTCATACTCTATTTCTTTTGTAAATTTATACGAAAATTCGGAAATGAGGGGTGTTACAGCGTCGGCACCCCACGCGTGACCAGCCAGCGCAGCTTCCTGCCTCGGCCCCATGCGCGGCCGACCGGTCAGCGCCGGCCCCACGCGCGCGACCAGCCCGCGCGCCTCGGCCCCACGCGCACGATCCCTCGGTCGCACGCGCGCGGTCAGCCCGACCACGTCGGCACCCCGCGCGCGACCAGCCAGCGCAGCTTGCTGCCTCGGCCCCGTGCGCAGCCAACACGCTGCCTCGGCCCCATGCTGGCCGCCCGCCTCAGTTGCTCGGCCGACAGCATAGTATGCTGCCTCGGCCCCATGCGTGGCCAGCCCGCGTCAGCTCCTCGGCTGACGGCGCAACCTGCTGCCTCGACTCCTCGGCCCCGTGCGCAGCCAACACGCTGCCTCGACCCCTCGGGCCCATGCCCAGCTTCTCGGCTGACGGCGCAACTTGCTGCCTCGGCCCCATGCGCGGCCGTCCGCCTCAACTGCTCGGCTGACGGTGCAGCTTGCTGCCTCGGCCCCGTGCGCGGCCAGCCCGCGTCGGCACCATGGCTGACAGCGCAGCTTGCTGCCGCGACCAGCCCGCGCGCCTCGGTTGACGGCACAACCTGCTGCCTCGGCGACCCCATGCGCGGCCATCCTGCGTCGTGCTCCTCGGCCACACACTGCCGAGATCTACCTCGGTGCAGCCAGCCCGCGCCTCGGCCCCGCGCGCGCCTCGACCCCTCGGTCCCACGCGCGCCTCGGCCCCTCGGGCCCATGCTCAGCTCCTCGGCTGACGGCGCAAACCTGCCGCCTCGGCCCCATGCTGGCCGCCCGCCTCAGTTGCTCGGCCGACAGCACAGTTTGCTGCCTCGGCCCCATGCGCGGCCAGCCCGCGTCAGCTCCTCGGCTGACGGCGCAGCCTGCTGCCTCAGCCCCATGTTCCCGAGACACACCGGCCCGGTCGGCCCTTCTGCGCCGAACCCCTCGGCCACACTCTCCCGAGCTCCCTCAGAGCGGCCTGCCCCTCTGAGCGGTGTCACTCGGCCGCAACCTACCTGCGTCGGGCTTCTCGGCCCTTCATCGTCGAGTTCACCTCCGCGCGGCCTGCCCGTTTGAGTTGTCTCTCGGCCCGAGCCTACCTCCTCGGCCTGCGTCGTGCTACTCGGCCGCATGGCCCTCGTGACCACGCCTGCGCGATCAGCCCAACGCATTGTCACGGACTTAGCTGGTTTTGCCTAAGTCGTGCGGCACCCTTGCGTGTCCGTTCGCAAAGGTCAGCCTCCCCGAAGCCTCCCATGGTCCCTTAGGTCCCACAAAAGAGAGAACAGGACAGAGAAAAGGCCTCACTCGGGATCCACAAGCAAACATCTCCGAAAAACACTTTATAGACAATGCAAATTACAAACAGACCGTACAAGCTCTGAACAGTTGCACACAAAGGGTAAAATGGTCCATTACAGACCGAAAAGCTCTCGCGCGTGTCCACATGACACAACCTTTATTTACAAGCCTAAAGAGGCCACAAACTTAACTCAAATGGGACTTTGAACCCTTCGGCCGCCCCTTTACATTCTGTACAAGGCATGAACATGCCAAAAGACACGGACACACATAAGCATTACATCCAACATCTTGTTTAGAAGTTTGTCCGTGACACCATGGAACAACATGATCCTACTCTTGCCTCTGCAAGAGTTCATGTCCTTGACCTCTGTCTAGGGAAAGCACTATGCCTCTGCTCCATGTTCCAACTTCTCTGCTGGCTCCCTTCATGCGGCTTGGGTACTTCACCAAGTTACACCCAAGTTGCTCCGCTCCTCATTTTTGCATTGAGTCGATGGTGGCCCACGCGCCCACCATTCCACGGGTCAGCCCTCCCTTGAGTCCGATCTCCATATCGACTCTAATTGTGACTTCATTTAAGTTGCTTCAGGTCGCTCCCCCACTTGATCTCGCAATGCATCCACCAATGCATTCTCTCGAGCGAGATCATGCAACGACTCCTCGCCGCTTGCTCAGTCCATCGAGCTTCGTGGAGTTGTTGTTTGTTGAGACACTCCTCTTCAACATGTGAGGTCCATCTCCCATGATTCTCCCTCTGGAGAGCCGAGACTTATCCCTCCTGGATAACTGTCCCGTTGGAGCAACATCTCTCTTCGTTTTGGAGACCACCATCCCCTTGGACTACTCCGATCTACTGAACAAAGTGTGCATTGTTCTGCCTCTTGCAAACGTACTTGCTAGATTGCGCCTCCACATCAATACAGCCACCGCTGCACCCCTCAAGGCCTAGCAACATGCTGAACTCGTTGCACACTTCAGCCTCCTACGGACGTATCCTTCGCATGCCGAAGAGAAAGTTTTAATGCTCCATTGGCACCGAGTCTCGGCCGCCTTGGGATGGCCACGAACATTCCATCGTCCGCATACAAGCCCATGCATGAGTACCGAATTCTTCGAGTTGGCAATTCCCCTCACCTCTGTGTGCTTTGCACAACTCTTTAGGTCGCTGAGCAACTCATTCCACTTTGCATGGTCTCGTCCTTTGCCAAGCGCCTCGCTTGCCTTGAGCACCATCAAGTAAAGTTGTCAACGTTGAGCCGTAGCTCAAACTCAGCCATCCCAACCTTTGTGCGCTCCGCATTCTTCCAAGCTTGCCTGTTCTCTTGGTGCCTCTTGCGCGAAGGGTTGGCCATTCCTCTGAATGCCAATGTTAGATGCCCGCTCCTCTGAGCGACTCTTTTCCCTACATCTCCATGCTCATTTTTCCTCAAACGGTCGTGCGTTGCTGACTGCCCTCAACGCAGCCCCGCTAGGTCCCCCACATTTGCATGTCAAGTGTTTCTATGAGTGCTTGTCCCGCTCTGATACCATCTGTCACGGACTTAGCTGGTTTTGCCTAAGTCGTGCGGCACCCTTGCGTGTCCGTCCGCAAATGTCAGCCTCCCCGAAGCCTCCCATGGTCCCTCAAGTCCCACAAAAGAGAGAACAGGACAGAGAAAAGGCCTCACTCGGGATCCACAAGAAAACATCTCCGAAAAATACTTTATAGACAATGCAAATTACAAACAGACTTTACAAGCTCTGAACAGTTGCATAACAAAGGGTAAAATGGTCCATTACAGACCGAAAAGCTCTCGCGCGTGTCCACATGACACATCCTTTATTTACAAGCCTAAAGAGGCCACTAACTTAACTCAAATGGGACTTTGAAGCCTTCGGCCGCCCCTTTACATTCTGTACAAGACATGAACATGCCAAAAGACACGGACACACATAAGCATTACATCCAACATCTTGTTTAGAAGTTTGTCCGTGACAGCACGTCGTGCTACTCGGCCGCATGGCCCTCGCGAACACGCCTGCGCGGCCTGCCCGCCTGTGTCGTGCTCCTCGGCTCTTCGACTTTACGCCACCCGAGATCACACCTGCGCGGGCCCTGCCCGCCTACGCCGTGTTCCTTGGCCCCATGTTCCCGAGACAGACCTGCGCGGCCTGCCCACCTACGTCGTGTTCCTTGGCCCCATGTTCCCGAGACACACTGGCACGGTCGGCCCTTCTGCGCCGAACCCCTCGGCCACACTCTCCCGAGCTCCCTTAGAGTGGCATGCCCCTATGAGCGGTGTCACTCGGCCGCAGCCTGCCTGCGCCGGGCTTCTCGGCCCTTCATCGTCGAGTTCACCTCTGTGTGGCCAACCCGCCTGCGTTGTGCTCCTCGGCTCTCGGCTTTACGCCAACCGAGACCACGCCTGTGCGGCCAGCCCGCCTACGTTGTGTTCCTCGGCTCTTCGGCTTTACGCCACCCGAGACCACACATGCGCGGCCAGCCTGCCTGCGTCGTGCTCCTCGGCTCTTCGGCTTTACGCCACCCAAGACATACTTGGCCGCCCCATGTCTTGGCCGCCCCTCGGCTCTTCGACTTTACGCCCCCCAAGACATACTTGGCCGCTCCTCAGCTCTTCGGCTTTACGCCACCCAAGACATACTTGGCCGCTCCTCGGCTCTACGCCACCCAGGACACGCCTACGCGGCTAGCCCGCCTGTATCGTGCTCCTCGCCCTCGCGGCTCCGATCTCCCCGAAACTGCGTCCGCACGGCCAGCCTGCCTGGAGACAGAAGCCATGCATCGGACTCCCCCTGCATGACAACCGACGCATAGCTCCTCTCGGGGGGGGGGGGGAATATGATGAGGGAAATAATGGCAACAAGACTGGCTGACGTCACCTGTCCCATCACGCCTCAGCACCTGGTCAAACTGGCCAACACGCTGACCGAGGCGCCATTAATACCAGCCTGCCCCCTGCCAAAAGTCAAGTCTAACACGCTAACCGAGGCACATTAATGCCGACCTGCCCCCTGCAAGTGGGCAGCTTAGGAAGCAGATTGCTTCCCTATAAATACCCTCTCGCTCATTAGAAGAAAAAGGGACGGACAGAGAAACACTCCCTCTTCAACCACCCTCTAGTTCATGGGGGACTCGGAAGACATTTGAGAACACTTCTGCTTCTCTTCCTCCAAAACCCTCTCCACATCATCGCTAACTTGATCGTCGGAGGGGTCGGGCCGAGCCTCCGACCCGACCTGTGTGCAGGAACGAAGGCGAGGTGGCCTCTTCCCGGTGCTGCTGCGGAGTTGCCGACCCGATCTACCGCCCCAAACCACAGTGCTCGGCCGCCAGGAGACCCCGAGGGACGTCTCCCGAGATCCCCGACATCCGGACCCCAGAACCGAGCCGCGTCGGCCTCGAGGCCACGGCTTAAAAAGTTACCTACCGTAATAGGGCCTCACCCCAGTTTCCTTGGAGACCGTTCATGACTGCAGCAGTAGACTCCATTTCCACGCCTAATTTGCTGCTGCATCTCCACATTTCTACCGACCTGAGAGCCCATTAAAGAAAGTAGAAACTGCGAGGAAATGGTCTCTTAAGAGACCCTCTGCTGCCACTTTCATGGCAGTAACGAATGCTTTTTGACTCTAGTTTGATTCACCGCCTTTATATTGTACAAGTTCTTTGACTGGGGAGAACATCTGTCGACCCTCGTCGATTCTTTCACGTAAGAGATGGATAACATGCAGCCGCTGTGCCTCGTCTTCCTCTTCCTCTGCTCCACCCTATTGCTGCAGTGGTCGTAGGGATGTCACCCCTGATAGGGACAAAAATGGCAGCATGCCACGTCAGCACGCCAGGTGAACACACTGCCCGAGGAGGCAAGCATTGACGCCGACTCGACGTACGCCGACGTCACCAGCCCTCAGCCAACCACCTCAGCTTTGACTCCGTGCGCTCGACCGAGGCAAAGGAGCACGTTGACCGAGGCTCGCCCATACCCTGCGGCAGCTCGGCCTCCCACGCAGCCCCAGTGGCAATGTCAGACGCCACCAAAGGTGCAGTCCTGCCCTACATACAGCTACGTCTGGTAACATCAAACCTCCTCTATAAATACCCCTGAGTCATAAGCAAAAGGGGGGATCACACACTCAACACACGGGGGTTTTCTCCTCCTCCTAAACCCCCTCCACATCTTTCTCTAACTTGATCGTCGGAGGGGTCGGGCCGAGCCTCCGACCCGACCTGTGTGCAGGAACGAAGGCGAGGTGGTCTCTTCCCGGTGCTACTGCGGAGCTGCCGACCCGATCTACCGCCCCGAACCACAGCGCTCGACCGCCAGAAGACCCCGAGGGATGTCTCCCGAGATCCTCGACATCCGGACCCAGAACCGAGCCGCGTCGGCCCCGAGGCCACGGCTTAAAAAGTTACTCACCGTAACAGATTGGCGCTAGAAGGAGGGCCCGGAATGACGGTACGTTAGACTTCTCTTGGGTTGCTCCACTGCAGCCGACCTGCACCAGTAGCAGCGACTTCTGGGGCTGGTCTCGGCTCCTCGGCCACGCGCGCGACCACAGCGCGTGCCTCGGCCCCACGCGCCTGGACCCACCGTGCCTGCTTTGGGGAGAGCTTCTTCTGAGTTTGGAAATAGCTCAGGGCGATGTTGTCTGTCCTCAGCACAAATCGCGACCCGAGGAGGTAGTGTCGCCAAACTCGCAGACAGTGGATCACTGCTGTCATCTCCTTCTCATGCACTGGATACCGCCTCTCGGTCTCGTTGAGTTTGCGGCTCTCGTAGGCCACCGGATGACCTTCCTGCATGAGTACTCCCCCAATAGTGAAGTCCGAAGCATCTGTATGGACTTCAAAGGGCTCTCCATAGTTTGGCAATTTGAGCACTGGTTCTTCTAGAACAGCAGCCTTCAGATCTTGGAATGCTCTCTCACATTTGTCAGACCACTTCCAAGGCTGCTCCTTCTTCAGCAACTCCGTCAGTGGGGTTGCCCGCTTCGAATATCCCGTAATGAAGCGTCGATAGTAGTTGACGAAACCAAGGAAGGATCTCAACTCTGGCACCTTCTTTGGAGTTCGCCATTCCGCAACTGCTTGCACCTTCGACTTATCCATCCGAATGGAGCCATCACCGATTCGATGCCCCAAGAATAGGATCTCAGTCTGAGCAACGTAGCATTTCTCCCTTTTTACGAACAGAGTGTTCTCCCTGAGAACCTTGAAAATCGTCCGAAGGTGCTTGACGTGCTCCTCGAGCGTTTGGCTGTAGACGACGATATCGTCCAAGTAGACGACCACGAACTTATCCAAATACTCCTTGAATAGTTGGTTCATGAGAGTACAGAATGTGGCCGGAGCATTGGTCAAGCCGAAAGGCATCACCAAGAACTCAAACGCTCCATACCTGGTCACACAGGTAGTCTTTGCTTCGTCGCCTTCAGCAATGCGCACCTGCCAATACCCCGACCGAAGGTCGAGTTTTGAGAAATACTTTGCCTTGCCCAATTGATCGAACAAGTCTGCAATGAGCGGGATGGGATACTTGTTCTTCACTGTTACTTTGTTGAGGGCTCGGTAGTCGACGCATAATCGGAGGCTCCCATCTTGTTTCTTCTGGAAGAGAACTGGAGCTCCGAAAGGTGCTTTAGAGCTGCGGATGAGACCATCGCTTAGCAGTTCACCCAACTGCTTTCTGAGTTCTGCCAACTCTGGTGGAGGCATGCGGTAGGGTGGTCTTGCTGGAGGCTTTACTCCTGGCTCCAGCTCGATACTGTGATCCACGCCTCTGCGTGGTGGAAGAGTCTTCGGCAACTCGGGTGGCATGACGTCTTTGAACTCTTTCAGGACGTTCGCCACCACAGCAGGTTCTTGAATGGCCTCCTCGTTGAGTGGCTCTAGCTTCATAGTAGCCACGAATGTCAACTCGCCTTTTCGCACCCCTTTCTTCAATTGTAACGCCGAAATGTGTTGGAGCTCCTTAGTTCCTCTCCGAGAGACGGGAACCACGCAGGGGTCATCGCCTCCCATCATACATAGGGAGTTCAGGAACGGCATCGGCACCAACTTTGCCGCGTGCATAAACTCCATTCCAAGAATCACTTGGAAGTCGTCCAGTGGCACGACCATCATGTTGGTGTTCCCGCTCCAAGTCCCGATTTTGATGGGAACTCCCTTCGCCAACCCGGAGATTCGCTTGGCCTCCGAGTTCACTGCTTTCATTCTGCTTGGGCTCTTCTCCAAGATCAACCCAAGTCGCTGTGCTTCACGATCGGCTATGAAGTTGTGGGTAGCGCCCGTATCCACCATTGCACAGGTCGTTTGGCCGTTCAGCTTGATGTCTACATACATCAACTCACTACCCCCTACTTTCTGTTGCTTTGTCTTGTTGTTCTCCCCCACTTGACCCCGCATAGCATTCAACAAACGCATTGCTCCCATTCGGGGTCCTTGCGACTCCTCATCGTCGCTGCTGGATTCTGAACTGCTCGAACTAAGAGCAACAGTTTTGCCCTTGTCCGATCGGGGAGGGTGGATGGAAGCCGTCAAAGCATTGAGTGCCTGTTTCTGTGGGCACTCCCTTACCATGTGCGGTCCTCCGCACAAAAAGCATCCTCCAGGTTTTGAGGCCTTGCCTTTCGAGTTCGGCCCTTTTTGGTAGCTCCTCTTCTTCTGTTCGCCCCCGAGCTCCTTCCCTCGAGAATGTTTTTGAGGGCGATTGCTTGAAGATTGTTTCCTTCTCGCTGGGTCTTCAGAGGAAACAAAGTCGGTGAGCCTTTCTGCAGCTGCAATTGCCCCGACCACATCGGTAATATTCCTTCGATTCAGCTCCTGTTGAGCCCATGGTTTCAAACCATCAAGGAAGCTGAACAACTTGTCCTTCTCTGACATGTCCTGTATGTCCAGCATTAGTGCAGAAAACTGCTTCATATAGTCTCGGATGGTGGTACTTTGGCGGAGTTGTCTCAACTTCCTTCTTGCGACGAACTCTGTGTTCTCCGGTAGGAACTGAGTTCTCAACTCCCGCTTCAAGTCCGCCCATGTGTCGACTCGACACCGACCTTGTTGGATCTCCTCCCAACGAGTTCGCCACCAAAGTTTCGCATCTCCGTTCAGATACATTGTTGCTATAGAAACATTGGTATCTTCAGAATCGGGCCTCGTAGCTCGGAAGTATTGCTCCATGTCGAACAGAAAGTTCTTGAGCTCCTTGGCATCTCTGGCCCCTCCATATCCATGAGGCTCAGGTGCCCTCAAATTTTGTGGCGGTGTCGCGCGGGTGTTGCCTCCTCCTGCATTCAGTGTTCTTGTAAGCATGGCCACCTTTGCAGTGAGTTCCGCCACAACATCTTGTAAGTGTTGCACGGAGTCTTTGGTGTCGTCAGACAATCGATCGACTAGGGCCTCGACCTTGTCGATCCTAGACTCCGCTTCCTCTTGCGAGCTCTCTACCCCAACAAGTCTTTGTTGGTCATGGTAAAGTTCCTCCAAGCTCGCTTCCAGAACATCCAGGCGGGTCTCCGCCGTCGTGAGTCTCTCCTTATGACTCTTCTTCCCAGTTAGCGCACCAGATTGTGCTTCCTCCGCTCGCGGAGAGTTGCCAACTTCTCGCTCGTCCTGTTCGCTGCCGCGCTCCTCTTGAGCGGCTCCAACAGCATGCGAGCGAGTGTGCACATGCAGCCCACCTGCGGCTGCTTGGGGCAAGGGTCCGGTTTGCCCCGTCTTGCTTGATTCGCCACGATGCTTTGCCATGGCGAAGTTGCGAAGTTCGTTCGCTGTTCGATCGAAGAGCTTGCCCGCTCTGATACCACAATGTCACGACCCTAGCTGGAATTGCCTAAGGCGTGAGGCACCCTTGCGGCCAAAGACGCGAACTTAGCTTGCGTTGCCTAAGTCGCGAGTCACCCTTGTGGCAAAGACGCGAACTTAGCTTGCGTTGCCTAAGTCGCGCTTCACCCTTGCGATCTTTCTCCGCAAGGATCAGCCACTTTGTAACCTCTCGCAGGTCCCGAAGGACCTGTAAAAGAGAAAGAAAGTTAGATCGAAAGAACGAGCAACGGACAAGTCCCGAAGTCTCGCGAAAAGGGAAGCTTTACAAGCAATTCGTCGAACACCTTGTGTGCACAAGAGAAAAGAGGGGGAAGGAGAAAACAAGGCTTTCAAGGATGAACGAACAGTTGCAAGCCCACAAACAGCCGCTCACCTGGTCCCGGGCGCGAAGACAAGTTCCCGTAGGGGTCACGTGCGAACTTGCGAAAGAGAGTTCAATGCCCGGTATATAACCGAAGCCCCATCCAGCCATGTGCCACCCGGGGGGTTCCTGGGGGCTGAGATGGCTGACGTTTTGGTGAGCGAAGGCAGTTCTCCGCTCACCTCCCGCGGCACGCGAAAACGGGCCGTTTTGGGCTGTTTTGGGGTTGTTTTGCTCGGTTCGGTGAGCGATCGCTTTGCAACACTGCAGCTTGTTCGAACTTACATATTGACAAGCAAAATGACCCAAAACTAAGACAAAACGTGCTGTCAAGCAGCTGTACATGCAGGGGTGAGCGACGAACGGTTCGTTGAACGGAGTTGTTGCGGTTGCGCGACGACCGTTCGTGACATTCTCCCCCACTTAAACTGTCGACGCCCTCGTCGACGCTTGTTGGTAGTTGTTGATGACTTCCTCTTCATGTCGCAGGGCATCTTCAGGCTCCCAACTGGCTTCAGTTCGGGGTAGCTTTCGCCACTTCACCAAGTACTCTGTTTGCTCCGCTCCGTTGGGTAGCTTCATCTTGCGATCCGCCAAAATGGTTTCCACTCGCTTCTCGTAGGAGGTCGTGATGGGAGGTAGCCGAGTGGGAACACTTCTGGAAGCATCTTGCGGATCCGAGTGGTAGGCTTTTAGGTTGCTGGCGTGAAGAACGTTGTGAATTTTGAACCACGCCGGCAGCTGCAACTTGTAAGACACATTGCCTACCCTGCTGATAATAGGGAAGGGCCCTTCATACTTATGCACCAATCCTTTGTGGACTCTCTTCCTGAAGAATTGGAGTGATGCTGGTTGGAGCTTTACCAACACCAAATCGCCAACTTTGAACTCCTGTGGTCGCCTTCCCAAGTCTGCCCACTTCTTCATCCGTTTTGCCGCCTTCTCCAAGTAAGCCCGCACAATATCTGAATTTCGATGCCACTCCTTTGCGAAATGATAGGCTGATGGACTGCTCCCAGTATACCCAATTGTCATAGAGTGCGGAGTCGACGGTTGTTGTCTTGTGATAATCTCGAAGGGGCTCTTGTTGGATGCAGAGCTCCACTGCAAGTTGTAGGAGAATTGGGCAATGTCCAACAGCTTCACCCAATCTCGTTGATTGGCACTCACGTAGTGCCGAAGATATTGCTCCAAGAGCGAATTTATTCTTTCAGTCTGGCCATCCGTCTGGGGGTGGAGGCTTGTAGAGAAGTATAACTTTGACCCCAACAATTTGAAGAGCTCGGTCCAGAATCGTCCCAGGAACCGAGCGTCTCGATCACTAATGATATTGTGCGGGACTCCCCAATACTTCACTACATTCTTCATCATCAGTCTGGCCGCCTCTTCTGCTGAACAGTGTAGGGGAGCAGCAATGAAAGTTGCATACTTTGAAAATCGATTGACCACCACGAGTATCGATCCAAGTCCCCCTACAGGTGGCAAGCTTGATATAAAGTCCAAGGAAATGCTCTCCCACGGCCTTTCTGGTACGGGCAACGACTCCAAAAGTCCCACCGGCTTCCGTTGCTCCACCTTGTCTTGTTGGCAAGTAAGGCATGTTCGAACGTATTCCTCCACATCAATCCCCATCTTCGGCCAGTAGAAGGCCCTCTCCACGAGAGCCAACGTTCTGTGAATGCCCGGGTGTCCAGCCCAAAGGGAATCGTGACACTCTTTTAAGAGTTCACGCCTTAAATTGTCCACTCTGGGAACATAGACCCTATTCCCTTACGTGTAAACAAGTCCCTCCTGGACCCCAAATCGTCGTGCCTTGCCTTCTTTGATGAGCTGCATCAGGATAACTGCCTGGGGATCACTATACAGTCCATTCTTGATCCGGGAGAGGAAGTTGGAGTGCAATTGACTTGCTTGGCCTCTGCCCTCTAGTTGTGCAGCATTCACGCATTCCACCTTCCGACTCAGCGCATCGGCCACAACTTTCGCCTTCCCAGGCTTGTACTCCATCGCCATATCAAATTCAGCCAGGAAGTCCTGCCACCGTGCCTGCTTTGGGGAGAGCTTCTTCTGAGTTTGGAAATAGCTCAGGGCGATGTTGTCTGTCCTCAGCACAAATCGCGACCCGAGGAGGTAGTGTCGCCAAACTCGCAGACAGTGGATCACTGCTGTCATCTCCTTCTCATGCACTGGATACCGCCTCTCGGTCTCGTTGAGTTTGCGGCCCTCGTAGGCCACCGGATGACCTTCCTGCATGAGTACTCCCCCAATAGTGAAGTCCGAAGCATCTGTATGGACTTCAAAGGGCTCTCCATAGTTTGGCAATTTGAGCACTGGTTCTTCTAGAACAGCAGCCTTCAGATCTTGGAATGCTCTCTCACATTTGTCAGACCACTTCCAAGGCTGCTCCTTCTTCAGCAACTCCGTCAGTGGGGTTGCCCACTTCGAATATCCCGCAATGAAGCGTCGATAGTAGTTGACGAAACCAAGGAAGGATCTCAACTCTGGCACCTTCTTTGGAGTTCGCCATTCCGCAACTGCTTGCACCTTCGACTTGTCCATCCGAATGGAGCCATCACCGATTCGATGCCCCAAGAATAGGATCTCAGTCTTAGCAAAGTAGCATTTCTTCCTTTTTACGAACAGAGTGTTCTCCCTGAGAACCTTGAAAATCGTCCGAAGGTGCTTGACGTGCTCCTCGAGCGTTTGGCTGTAGACGGCGATATCGTCCAAGTAGACGACCACAAACTTATCCAAATACTTCTTGAATAGTTGGTTCATGAGAGTACAGAATGTGGCCGGAGCGTTGGTCAAGCCGAAAGGCATCACCAAAAACTCAAACGCTCCATACCTGGTCACACAGGTAGTCTTTGCTTCGTCGCCTTCAGCAATGCGCACCTGCCAATACCCCGACCGAAGGTCGAGTTTTGAGAAATACTTTGCCTTGCCCAATTGATCGAACAAGTCCGCAATGAGCGGGATGGGATACTTGTTCTTCATTGTTACTTTGTTGAGGGATCGGTAGTCGACGCATAATCGGAGGCTCCCATCTTGTTTCTTCTGGAAGAGAACTGGAGCTCCGAAAGGTGCTTTAGAGCTGCGGATGAGACCACCGCTTAGCAGTTCACCCAACTGCTTTCTGAGTTCTGCCAACTCTGGTGGAGGCATGCGGTAGGGTGGTCTTGCTGGAGGCTTTACTCCTGGCTCCAGCTCGATACTGTGATCCACGCCTCTGCGTGGTGGAAGAGTCTTCGGCAACTCGGGTGGCATGACGTCTTTGAACTCTTTCAGGACGTTCGCCACCACAGCAGGTTCTTGAATGGCCCTCGCGACCACGCCTGCGCGGTCACCCCGCCTGCGTCGTGCTCCTTGGCTCCATGTTCCCGAGATAGACCAGTGCCGCCAGTACGCCCGCGTCGTGCCCCTCGGCTCCATAAACCCCGAGACACGTCTGCACGGCCAACCCGTCCGCGCCGGACTCCTCGACCATGTTCACCGCCGAGTCTGCCTTAGTGTCACGACCTTAGCTGGAATTGCCTAAGGCGTGAGGCACCCTTGCGGCCAAAGACGCGAACTTAGCTTGCGTTGCCTAAGTCGCGAGTCACCCTTGTGGCAAAGACGCGAACTTAGCTTGCGTTGCCTAAGTCGCGCTTCGCCCTTGCGATCTTGCTCCGCAAGGATCAGCCACTTTGTAACCTCTCGCAGGTCCCGAAGGACTTGTAAAAGAGAAAGAAAGTTAGATCGAAAGAACGAGCAACAGACAAGTCCCGAAGGCTCGCGAAAAGGGAAGCTTTACAAGCAATTCGTCGAACACCTTGTGTGCACAAGAGAAAAGAGGGGGAAGGAGAAAACAAGGCTTTCAAGGATGAACGAACAGCTGCAAGCCCACAAACAGCCGCTCACCTGGTCCCGGGCGCGAAGACAAGTTCCCGTAGGGGTCACGTGCGAACTTGCGAAAGAGAGTTCAACGCCCGGTATATAACCGAAGCCCCATCCAGCCATGTGCCACCCGGGGAGTTCCTGGGGGCTGAGATGGCTGACCTTTTGGTGAGCGGAGGTAGTTCTCCGCTCACCTCCCGCGGCACGCGAAAACGGGCCGTTTTGAGCTATTTTGGGGTTGTTTTGCTCGGTTCGGTGAGCGATCGCTTTGCAACACTACAGCTTGTTCAAACTTACATATTTACAAGCAAAATGACCCAAAACTAAGACAAAACGTGCTGTCAAGCAGCTGTACATGCAGGGGTGAGCGACGAACGGTTCGTTGAACGGAGTTGTTGTGGTTGCGCGACGACCGTTCGTGATATTCTCCCCCACTTAAACTGTCGACGCCCTCGTCGACGCTTGTTGGTAGTTGTTGATGACTTCCTCTTCATGTCGCAGGGCGTCTTCAGGCTCCCAACTGGCTTCAGTTCGGGGAAGCTTTCGCCACTTCACCAAGTACTCTGTTCGCTCCGCTCCGTTGGGTAGCTTCATCTTGCGATCCGCCAAAATGGTTTCCACTCGCTTCTCGTAGGAGGTCGTGATGGGAGGTAGCCGAGTGGGAACACTTCTGGAAGCATCTTGCGGATCCGAGTGGTAGGCTTTTAGGTTGCTGGCGTGAAGAACGTTGTGAATTTTGAACCACGCCGGCAGCTGCAACTTGTAAGACACATTGCCTACCCTACTGATAATAGGGAAGGGCCCTTCATACTTACGCACCAATCCTTTGTGGACTCTCTTCCTGAAGAATTGGAGTGATGCTGGTTGGAGCTTTACCAACACCAAATCGCCAACTTTGAACTCCTGTGGTCGCCTTCCCAAGTCTGCCCACTTCTTCATCCGTTTTGCCGCCTTCTCCAAGTAAGCCCGCGCAATATCTGAATTTCGATGCCACTCCTTTGCGAAATGATAGGCTGATGGACTGCTCCCAGTATACCCAATTGCCATAGAGTGCGGAGTCGACGGTTGTTGTCCTGTGATAATCTCGAAGGGGCTCTTGTTGGATGCAGAGCTCCGCTGCAAGTTGTAGGAGAATTGGGCAATGTCCAACAGCTTCACCCAATCTCGTTGATTGGCACTCACGTAGTGCCGAAGATATTGCTCCAAGAGCGAATTTATTCTTTCAGTCTGGCCATCCGTCTGGGGGTGGAGGCTTGTAGAGAAGTATAACTTTGACCCCAACAATTTGAAGAGCTCGGTCCAGAATCGTCCCAGGAACCGAGCGTCTCGATCACTAATGATATTGTGCGGGACTCCCCAATACTTCACTACATTCTTCATCATCAGTCTGGCCGCCTCTTCTGCTGAACAGTGTAGGGGAGCAGCAATGAAAGTTGCATACTTTGAAAACCGATCGACCACCACGAGTATCGATCCAAGTCCCCCTACAGGTGGCAAGCTTGATATGAAGTCCAAGGAAATGCTCTCCCACGGCCTTTCTGGTACGGGCAACGGCTCCAAAAGTCCCACCGGCTTCTGTTGCTCCACCTTGTCTTGTTGGCAAGTAAGGCATGTTCGAACGTATTCCTCCACATCAATCCCCATCTTCGGCTAGTAGAAGGCCCTCTCCACGAGAGCCAACGTTCTGTGAATGCCCGGGTGTCCAGCCCAAAGGGAATCGTGACACTCTTTTAAGAGTTCACGCCTTAAATTGTCCACTCTGGGAACATAGACCCTATTCCCTTTCGTGTAAACAAGTCCCTCCTGGACCCAAATCATCGTGCCTTGCCTTCTTTGATGAGCTGCATCAGGATAACTGCCTGGGGATCACTATACAGTCCATTCTTGATCCGGGAGAGGAAGTTGGAGTGCAATTGACTTGCTTGGCCTCTGCCCTCCAGTTGTGCAGCATTCACGCATTCCACCTTCCGACTCAACGCATCGACCGCGACATTCACCTTCCCAGGCTTGTACTCCATCGCCATATCAAATTCAGCCAGGAAGTCCTGCCATCGTGCCTGCTTTGGGGAGAGCTTCTTCTGAGTTTGGAAATAGCTCCGGGCGATGTTGTCTGTCCTCAGCACAAATCGCGACCCGAGGAGGTAGTGTCGCCAAACTCGCAGACAGTGGATCACTGCTGTCATCTCCTTCTCATGCACTGGATACCGCCTCTCGGTCTCGTTGAGTTTGCGGCTCTCATAGGCCACCGGATGACCTTCCTGCATGAGTACTCCCCCAATAGTGAAGTCCGAAGCATCTGTATGGACTTCATAGGGCTCTCCATAGTTTGGCAATTTGAGCACTGGTTCTTCTAGAACAGCAGCCTTCAGATCTTGGAATGCTCTCTCACATTTGTCAGACCACTTCCAAGGCTGCTCCTTCTTCAGCAACTCCGTCAGTGGGGTTGCCCGCTTCGAATATCCCGCAATGAAGCGTCGATAGTAGTTGACGAAACCAAGGAAGGATCTCAACTCTGGCACCTTCTTTGGAGTTCGCCATTCCGCAACTGCTTGCACCTTCGACTTATACATCCGAATGGAGCCATCACCGATTCGATGCCCCAAGAATAGGATCTCAGTCTGAGCAAAGTAGCATTTCTCCCTTTTTACGAACAGAGTGTTCTCCCTGAGAACCTTGAAAATCGTCCGAAGGTGCTTGACGTGCTCCTCGAGCGTTTGGCTGTAGACGACGATATCGTCCAAGTAGACGACCACGAACTTATCCAAATACTCCTTGAATAGTTGGTTCATGAGAGTACAGAATGTGGCCGGAGCGTTGGTCAAGCCGAAAGGCATCACCAAGAACTCAAACGCTCCATACCTGGTCACACAGGTAGTCTTTGCTTCGTCGCCTTCAGCAATGCGCACCTGCCAATACCCCGACCGAAGGTCGAGTTTTGAGAAATACTTTGCCTTGCCCAATTGATCGAACAAGTCTGCAATGAGCGGGATGGGATACTTGTTCTTCACTGTTACTTTGTTGAGGGCTCGGTAGTCGACGCATAATCGGAGGCTCCCATCTTGTTTCTTCTGGAAGAGAACTGGAGCTCCGAAAGGTGCTTTAGAGCTGCGGATGAGACCACCGCTTAGCAGTTCACCCAACTGCTTTCTGAGTTATGCCAACTCTGGTGGAGGCATGCGGTAGGGTGGTCTTGCTGGAGGCTTTACTCTTGGCTCCAGCTCGATACTGTGATCCACGCCTCTGCGTGGTGGAAGAGTCTTCGGCAACTCGGGTGGCATGACGTCTTTGAACTCTTTCAGGACGTTCGCCACCACAGCAGGTTCTTGAATGGCCTCCTCGTTGAGTGGCTCTAGCTTCATAGCAGCCACGAATGTCAACTCGCCTTTTCGCACCCCTTTCTTCAATTGTAACGCCGAAATGTGTTGGAGCTCCTTAGTTCCTCTCCGAGAGACGGGAACCACGCAGGGGTCATCGCCTCCCATCATACATAGGGAGTTCAGGAACGGCATCGGCACCAACTTTGCCGCGTGCATAAACTCCATTCCAAGAATCACTTGGAAGTCGTCCAGTGGCACGGCCATCATGTTGGTGTTCCCGCTCCAAGTCCCGATTTTGATGGGAACTCCCTTCGCCAACCCGGAGATTCGCTTGGCCTCCGAGTTCACTGCTTTCATTCGGCTTGGGCTCTTCTCCAAGATCAACCCAAGTCGCTGTGCTTCACGATCGGCTATGAAGTTGTGGGTAGCGCCCGTATCCACCATTGCACGGGTCGTTTGGCCGTTCAGCTTGATGTCTACATACATCAACTCACTACCCCCTGCTTTCTGTTGCTTTGTCTTGTTGTTCTCCCCCACTTGACCCCGCATAGCATTCAACAAACGCATTGCTCCCATTCGGGGTCCTTGCGACTCCTCATTGTCGCTGCTGGATTCTGAACTGCTCGAACTAAGAGCAACAGTTTTGCCCTTGTCCGATCGGGGAGGGTGGATGGAAGCCGTCAAAGCGTTGAGTGCATGTTTCTGTGGGCACTCCCTTACCATGTGCGGTCCTCCGCACAAAAAGCATCCTCCAGGTTTTGAGGCCTTGCCTTTCGAGTTCGGCCCTTTTTGGGAGCTCCTCTTCTTCTGTTCGCCCCCGAGCTCCTTCCCTCGAGAATGTTTTTGAGGGCGATTGCTTGAAGATTGTTTCCTTCTCGCTGGGTCTTCAGAGGAAACAAAGTCGGTGAGCCTTTCTGCAGCTGCAATTGCCCCGACCACATCGGTAATATTCCTTCGATTCAGCTCCTGTTGAGCCCATAGTTTCAAACCATCAAGGAAGCTGAACAACTTGTCCTTCTCTGACATGTCCTGTATGTCCAGCATTAGTGCAGAAAACTGCTTCATATAGTCTCGGATGGTGGTACTTTGGCGGAGTTGTCTCAACTTCCTTCTTGCGACGAACTCTGTGTTCTCCGGTAGGAACTGAGTTCTCAACTCCCGCTTCAAGTCCGCCCATGAGTCGACTCGACACCGACCTTGTTGGATCTCCTCCCAACGAGTTCGCCACCAAAGTTTCGCATCTCCGTTCAGATACATTGTTGCTATAGAAACTTTGGTATCTTCAGAATCGGGCCTCGTAGCTCGGAAGTATTGCTCCATGTCGAACAGAAAGTTCTCGAGCTCCTTGGCATCTCTGGCCCCTCCATATCCATGAGGCTCAGGTGCCCTCAAATTTTGTGGCGGTGCCGCGCGGGTGTTGCCTCCTCCTGCATTCAGTGTTCTTGTAAGCATGGCCACCTTTGCAGTGAGTTCCGCCACAACATCTTGTAAGTGTTGCACGGAGTCTTTGGTGTCGTCAGACAGTCGATCGACTAGGGCCTCGACCCTGTCGATCCTAGACTCCGCTTCCTCTTGCGAGCTCTCTACCCCAACAAGTCTTTGTTGGTCATGGTAAAGTTCCTCCAAGCTCGCTTCCAGAACATCCAGGCGGGTCTCCGCCGTCGTGAGTCTCTCCTTATGACTCTTCTTCCCAGTTAGCGCACCAGATTGTGCTTCCTCCGCTCGCGGAGAGTTGCCAACTTCTCGCTCGTCCTGTTCGCTGCCGCGCTCCTCTTGAGCGGCTCCAACAGCATGCGAGCGAGTGTGCACATGCAGCCCACCTGCGGCTGCTTGGGGCAAGGGTCCGGTTTGCCCCGTCTTGGTTGATTCGCCACGATGCTTTGCCATGGCGAAGTTGCGAAGTTCGTTCGCTGTTCGATCGAAGAGCTTGCCCGCTCTGATACCACAATGTCACGACCTTAGCTGGAATTGCCTAAGGCGTGAGGCACCCTTGCGGCCAAAGACGCGAACTTAGCTTGCGTTGCCTAAGTCGCGAGTCACCCTTGTGGCAAAGACGCGAACTTAGCTTGCGTTGCCTAAGTCGCGCTTCGCCCTTGCGATCTTGCTCCGCAAGGATCAGCCACTTTGTAACCTCTCGCAGGTCCCGAAGGACCTGTAAAAGAGAAAGAAAGTTAGATCGAAAGAACGAGCAACGGACAAGTCCCGAAGTCTCGCGAAAGGGGAAGCTTTACAAGCAATTCGTCGAACACCTTGTGTGCACAAGAGAAAAGAGGGGGAAGGAGAAAACAAGGCTTTCAAGGATGAACGAACAGCTGTAAGCCCACAAACAGCCACTCACCTGGTCCCAGGCGCGAAGACAAGTTCCCGTAGGGGTCACGTGCGAACTTGCGAAAGAGAGTTCAACGCCCGGTATATAACCGAAGCCCCATCCAGCCATGTGCCACCCGGGGGGTTCCTGGGGGCTGAGATGGCTGACGTTTTGGTGAGCGGAGGCAGTTCTCCGCTCACCTCCCGCGGCACGCGAAAACGGGCCGTTTTGGGCTGTTTTGGGGTTGTTTTGCTCGGTTCGGTGAGCGATCGCTTTGCAACACTGGAGCTTGTTCGAACTTACATATTTACAAGCAAAATGACCCAAAACTAAGACAAAACATGCTGTCAAGCAGCTGTACATGCAGGGGTGAGCGTCGAACGGTTCGTTGAACGGAGTTGTTGCGGTTGCGCGACGACCGTTCGTGACATTAGGGCGGCCCACCCACCTGGGTCTCGCCCCTCGGTCGCTGCCTGCCTGCACCGAGCACCTCTGCCGCTCGTTGCCGAGATCCACCTCGGCGCGGCCCGACCGCCTGTCGTGTTCCTCGGCCGCGTGGTGCCCGAGACCGCGTCCTCGCGTCCTGCCCGCCTGCGTCGTGCTACCCGGTCGCAATCACCCCGCCTGCGCAGCCACCCCGCCTGCGCAGTCACACCTGCGCAGTCACCCCGCCTGCGTTGTGCTCCTCGGCCCTCAGCCTTACGCCTCCCGAGATCACACCTGCGCGGTTCACCCGCCTGCGTTGTGCTCCTCGGCCCTCGGCCCTAGGCTTTACGCCTCCCGAGACCACACCTGCACGGTCACCCCGCCTGCGTTGTGCTCCTCGGCCCTCGGCCCTCGGCCTTAGGCCTCCCGAGATCACACCTGCGCGGTCACCCCGCCTGCGTTGTGCTCCTCGGCCTTCGGCCTTACGCCTCCCGATATCACACCTGCGCGGTCACCCCGCCTGCGTCGTGCTCCTCGGCCCCCCGGCTCTCGGGACACACCTGCGCGGTTCACCCGCTTGCGTCGAACTCCTCGGCCCCTGCACCCAAGACATACCTGCACGGTTTACCCGCCTGCGTCGCGCTCCTCGGCCCTTCGGCTTTACGCAACCCAAGACATACCTGTGCGGTTTACCCGCTTGCATCGCGCTCCTCGGCTCTTCGGCTTTACGCCCCCCAAGACATACTTGGCCGCTCCTCGGCTCTTCGGCTTTACGCCACCCAAGACATACTTGGTCGCTCCTCGGCTCTTCGGCTCTACGCCACCCAGGACACGCCTGCGCGGCTAGCCCGCCTGCGTCGTGCTCCTCTGCTCTTCGACTCTGCGCCACCCAGGACACGCCTGCGCGGCTAGCCCGCCTGCGTCGTGCTCCTCGCCCTCGCGGCTCCGTTCTCCCCGAAATGCGTCCGAAACCACACATGCTCCGTGCTCCTCGCCCTCGCGGCCCTCGGCTCTACAACTCCCGAAACCACACCTGCGCGGTCACCCCGCCTGCGCTGTGCTCCTCGGCTCCATTGCCCCCGAGTCCAACTCTGCTCGGCTTCCTGACTAAGTTGCGCACCTCGACCTCGTGCTGCTCGAGATGCGTTCGCGCGACCGGCTCGTCTGCGCCATGCCCCTCGGATCCGCATGAACAGCCTACCTGAAGTAAGAAGCCATGCATCGGACTCCCTACATGCAAAAACCGACGCATAGCTCCTTTCGGGGGGGGCATATGATAGGGACAAAAATGGCAGCGTGCCGACCCCTCCGGCCTCCTCCGCTCCTGGGACTCGGCCACGGACTGTTGCTCCGCGTGGGACGGCGTGGCCTGCGACGCTGCCACTGGCCGCGTCGTCAACGTCTCCCGCCCTGGCCTCTCCGCTGGGCCCGACTTCATCTCCGACGCCTCCATTGCCGGGAGGCTCTCGCTTGCCCTCGGCGACCTCTTCTCCCTCCGGTTGCTCGATCTCAGCAACCTCAAGCGGCTCGCCGGCCCCATTCCACCCGCCCTCGGCCGCCTCTCGAACACCTCCTCCTCGACTCCAACCAACTCACCGGTTGCATCCCCTCCGCGTTCGCAAACCTCACCCGACTATGAATGCTCTATTTTACGTCTTATATAAAACATAGTTTAATCGGGTTTCTTTGTGCGAAACTACTTTCAATATTTAACACTTTTTCTTGAAACCACACACCAAGAAGTGTTAAGGTTTCAAAAATCAATCTTTTAATGCACGATTTTGAACTCTTTTGAATGAAACCAAAAGAAACCGTTGTTGACATGTACACCCGTTTTACGTATGTCATCAATGTTTTAAAAACAATTGGTAGAAGTTTTTCGGATTTTGAACTTGTAAACAAGATTTTACATTCTCTTTCTAAAAATTGGAATTCAAAAGTAACTATGATAAAAGAAGCTAAAAATCTAAACAACTTACCACTTAAAGAACTAATTGATTCGTTAATGACATATGAAAATGGTGTACAATACACATGATGAACATGATGAACAAAACAACCTTTCAAAGAACATGAACGATTTGAGACATAGAACACAAGAAAACCACTTGAGCATAAGCTGAAGTGGTGATGAATTTGAACTTGTATAGAAATTTAAAAAGTTAATAAAACAAAAATTAAAGAATAAAAAAAACAGAATTCATCGCCTCACCTGGGCGCCATTCTGTCCGAGGAGGAGGGCAATAATGCTGACTCGACATGCGCTGACGTTATCCGCTCTCAGACAACGACTTCATCGTTGCTTGACCCCACGCGCTTGACCGAGGTAGAGGAGGACGACGACCGACCCTCGCCCATACCCTACGACATTTCGGTTCTCCATGTAACGTCAATAGCAATGTCAGACGCTACCAGCCTGCCCCTTGCAAGCGGGCACATCAGGGAACAGTAAGCTTACCTATAAATACCCTTACCTTCTGAATGGAAAAAGGGGACTGGAACTTCTACTTCTCCACCTAAAACCCTCTCCGCTTCCTTTAACTTGGTCGTCGGAGGGGTCAGGCCGAGCTTCCGACCCGACCTCCATGCAGGTATGAAGACGCCCGACCTCCCGCTGGGCTCCTGGCGTGGAGCCGCCTCCATGAGGACCCGACGACACCAGCACGCGACCACCCAGACGGTTCGTCGAAGCCCACCTAGGAGAGATCCCCTCGTCGACCGAGCCCGAACAAAGCCGCGTCGGCCCCCGAGGCCACGGCTTACAGTTGTTTACCACAACATTTTGGCGCTAGAAGGAGGGCTCGGAATGTCGGGTGATCACCCGAGCCGTGTCCCTCGGACGTAGACAGCTGAGTTCCACCTGCGTGGTTTGCCCGCCTGCGTCATGCTACTCGGTCGCTCGATGCCCAAGACCTCACCAGCGTGGCCTGTCCGCCTACATGGTGCTACTCGGTCGCTCGATGCCCAAGGCCACACCTGCGCACCCTACCCGCCTGCGTCGTGCTACTCGGTCGCATTATGCCCGAGACCACACCTGCGTGGTTTGCCCGCCCGCGTCGTGCTCCTCGGCCGCGTAATGCCCGAGACCACCAGCGCGGCCAGCCCGCCTGCGTCGTGCTCCTCGGCTTCTTGCTCCTGAGACACACGTGCGCGGCCAGCCCGCCTACGTCGTGCTCCTCGGCTTCCTGCTCCCGAGACACACCTGCGTGGTTTGCCCGCCTGCGTCGTGCTACTCGATCGCTCGATGCCCGAGACCTCACCAGCGTGGCCTATCCGCCTACGTTGTGCTACTCGGTCGCTCGATGCCCAAGGCCACACCTGCGCGGCCTGCTCGCCTGCGTCGTGCTACTCGGTCGCACGATGCTAGAGACCACACCTGCGTGGTTTGCCCGCCTGCGCCGTGCCCCTCGGCCGCGTAATGCTCAAGACCACCAGCGCGGCCAGCCAGCCCGCTTGCGTCGTGCTCCTCGGCCGCGTAATGCCCGAGACCACCAGCGCGGCCAACCAGCCCGCCTACGTCGTGCTCCTCGGCTTCCTGCTCCCGAGACACACGTGCGCGGCCAGCCCGACTGCGTCATGATCCTCGGCTTCCTGCTCCCGAGACACACGTGCGTTGCCAGCCCGCCTGCGTCGTGCTCCTCGGCTTCCTGCTCCCGAGACACACCTGCGCGGTTTACCCGCCTGCGTCGTGCTCCTCGAGCCGTATCTTTCGGCTTGAGCCATATTGCTCGGTCGCAGACCGCCGAGTCCTACCTCAGCGCGGCCTTCCCGCCTGAACTGGATCCCACAGCCCGAGCCACATCCTTCGGGTTGAGCCATATCCCTCGATCGTAGATTGCCGAGTTCTATCTCAACGCGGCCTTCCCACCTGAGATGCATCCCTCGGCCTGGGTCATAGCTTCGACACGAGCCGTGTCCCTCGGACGTAGACTGCCGAGTTCCACCTCAGCGCGGCCTGCCCGCCTTCACCATATCCCTTGGCCTTCACCGTGTTACTCGATCGCTCGATGCTCGAGACCTCACCAGCGTGGCCAGCCCGCCTGCGTCGTGCTCCTCGGCTTCCTGCTCCCGAGACACACGTGCGCGTCCAGCCCGCCTGCGTCGTGCTCCTCGGCCTCCGCTAGAAGGAGGGCCCGAATGTCGAGGGATCGGCAGATCGACTTGGACGAAGCCACAACTGAGGGGTCACACCCGATCGGGGCTCCGGGGGAGCGCGCCCCGTAAGGAGAACCTTGAGATGAACACCCCGCCACGACCTCAGAACGCTTTTGGCGGTCATTTAACGACCCGAGCTTGTCGCCACCCGAGGGTCCCCCTACCGACCCATCATCGATGTCGTCCGAGGCCTTACAGGACCTCGCCTATCAAGTCCGGGCTTTGACAGGCATGGTGCAAACCATCATCCCACTAGTCGCTCGTCCGGAGCACCCGCCTGCGATCTAACCAGTGCGACAACAAGCGCTGCCTGTCCAGGCCCACACGCTACCTCCGGAGGTCCCGACTTCGCCTCGGGACCGATCGGCCTTGCTCGGGGATCGAGCGACGACAAACCCGAGAGGTTGCCCGGAACCCGAGGCATTGTCTTCGGATTCAACGGACTCCCTGCGAGCCCAGTTACGCTTCGTTAGTCAGCGACACGACAAAGTGCAGCAGGAGGTTCATTGGTCAAGGGGGGAGCTCGGTGTGAACGCACAATAGGGGTCTCCGTTCACGCCCGAGATTCAAGGTCAGATAGTCCCCCCGAACTTCCAGCTCCCCTCTCTGGACGCATATGACGGCTCCACCAACCTAGCGGATCACGTGGCCACTTTCCGTGCCTAGACGGTGCTGTATGGGACCTCTGATGCTTTGATGTGCAGAGCGTTCCCCACAACTCTAAGAGGATCAGCTCGCACATGGTACAGCGGCCTGAAGACCTGGACGATCACCTCCTTTGATCAACTCGTCAGTGACTTCGAGTTCAGCTTCCTGGCTTACGCCCACCCGAAGCCGTCCGTTGTGCTGCTCCTCGGACTCAACCAAAGGGAGGGTGAGCCCCTCTCCAATTTTGTGAATCGCTTTACAACATAAATCTGGGGGTTGCCGAAAGCTCATCCCTCCCTGTTAATACAGCCATTTATGATAGCCATGCGACCTTCCAGGTTCTTCTGGTCCCTCCTGGAGCAACCCACCACCGCGGTACCGATGATGCTCCAACGGGCCAACCAATACATCGCGGCGGAAGCCTGGATGGTCGGGAGGCGGGAGAAGCACAAGAGGATCAGGCCAAGCGCCACCCCACCATAAATGAGGCCTCCTCTTGAGCCAAGCTCCTCGGCCACAACCGGCCCGAGGTCACCTCTACGCGGCCTACCCGCCTGAGCTAAGCTCCTCGGCCATAGCCGGTCCGAGGCCTCATCCCGAGTTAAGCTCCTCGGCCGCATCAAGTCCAAGGCCACCTCTGCGCAGCCTGCCCGTCTGAGTCGCGTTCCTCGGCTGCATCTTGTCACGCCCCAAAAATATCCATGATATTAAAAATTTTTCATCATAACTAACCCAGGATCCAAACACACATTTGAGGTCACTAAGAAAACATTCAGATCAAAAATTTCACTTCTATAATCTACCAATTCATAACTCGGTGCAATTCATAAACATAGCACACATCACTCGATAATTCATACAATCTGAACTCGACTCATCAAAATAAAAACCACAATATAAATCCACAAGTGGGGAAAATCTATGCAGTCACCACAATCATCGATTTACCATAAGTTCATATCATTACACAAATTTAATTTAACATTCCAAAACCCTATACATGAGGGATCCTTTAACTTACACAAAATCCACAGGTTTAGATTCATAGTCACATTTCATTAGATGCAAGGTAGCTTATACACAACTACATATATGCTAACAAAAGTTCTGCCCAACGTCTTCTAAACTTTCCGCTGCCTCAGCCCATTCTTAACATTTAAGCAAGAGTTACGCTATCCTGAAAAATTTATCAACAAACGGGGTGAGCATAAAGAGCTCAACAAGTGACTAACATATCCATATCAAAATAGTACAATTTCCAAAGAGATACAGTTTCAAAACACAAAGCAGAATATACGATTTCGTAGACATAATATCATTAGGAGCAGAATCACAATTGTCCTTTTAATCATACATATTTGGTTCCTGACAGATGGGGCATAGAGTAATTGGAGCATATCAGAAACAAAGGAAACATATCGGAGCTTATCAATGGCATATAAAATGTTCCAAAACACATCAACGACATATGGAACATTACGAAGCAAACTCAACAGTGAAGGAAACATTTCAGAGCATATCAAACTCATATGTCGTACAGAAGCTCAAACGTCGTCCTTGACGTTGCAATCATATCATACTTATCCAGAGCAGGAACAGAAATAACTCACCAAGACTCTGGATGTCATATCAAACATATAGAGGGTGTAGTGGGATCTCAGTCAGAATGTGATTCATCCATTTCTGAATGACCACCTGACAAAAGTCTCCCACGTCTGGGAGCTCCATCCACCCACGTCTAGGTGAAGTCAAAGGGGGCCGGCAGAGCATCGCAGGCTCTAAGCAATATCCCACATAGCGGGACCCCACATAGCGGGCAAATAAGCGCATACCAGAATATCCCACATAGCGGGACCCCACATAGCGGGCAAATCAGCGCATACCCTTTACCATTTCTGGCAAAGGTCCAGACAATCCCACACACCAGAGTACAAGAAGGCAGTTTCAACAAATTGCAGCATATAACGGAAGCACACGCGGAACAACCAAACGTACATGTGCCTTTTCAAAAACAATGTGATGCGAGGAACAAATCTCTCACAAAAGTATTCATTTTAGGGAAAGAATTGAAAGCAAGAGTGTACAGGGATTCCAAGCAATCATAACCAGCTCAATTCCAATAAGAAGGTTAGGCGAATTCAAGTATCCAAAGGAAATAGAACAGAATACGCGAAATCGACCAAAGCTCGATTTCGGACAGAATTCCAGTGGCACATCAAACAAATATTTCAGAATAACAAATATGCTCCAATACCCATAAGAAGGCTATGGTTGAACCATATATCAGTCTATATTCGGATGGAACAGATTTCATATGAAACAGGGCTCCCAACACAGAGTTACCTCTGATTTGGTAACATAAGGTCAAAATCACAATCACTGGTTTGCAGACTTTATAGGATCGGATTCAACAGACGATAGGGTGAGCAATTGAACTCCAAAATTTTCAAACTATATGTCAAAAGAGAGAATTTCAAGTCTAGTTTCAAATAAAATCAGTTTGGTACAAATCAGAATTTTCAACAGGGAGTTATAGGCGTTTTAGTTTCGAAAGGTCAGAAATCTTGAACTCTGTTTTACAGCGTCTATAGGCTCTTTTGAAACAAATTTTTGGGTAAGTATTCGGTGTCCAAAATCTACAAAATCGGTGTCAAAAGAAAGACATACGAGTCTAATTTCAAACAAAAATAGTTCCTGCCTGAATTCTCATTCTGTACTAAAACTTAGGGCCGAAACAGTGCTTAGGGGTCAGTTTACCGAAAACTTTCAGAATCCATAGTTCTATGTCCAAAGAGGAACATATCAGTTTCTAAATAAAAATCTTCCAATTTATTTTGAATCAACATAAAAACAGAGTCAAATACTTATGTAGGATGGGGTTAGAACACTTGCCTTTGCAAATTTTGACCCGAAGTAACAAGATTAAAGCAAAAACCCTAAAAGCCCCAAATTTTCTTTCTCTTCTCCTTCTTCTTCTTCTTCTTCTTCTTCTTTTCTTTCCCTGATCACCCACGAGCTGCCTCCTCTGCTTCCTTAACAACGAAGGCAGAGAGGCTTAAGCGGTGGAATTTATCATTTGGTGCATTTTGCAGTTTAGTCCTTGTTTTTATCATATTCACGATTAGGTCCTTAGGGTTTACATATAGGTCCTCAGATTCTTTCTTCTTTTTTTTTTGAACAGATCTCCCAAATCTTACAAATAGGTTACCTCTAATTCATACTCTATTTCTTTTGTCAATTAAAATAGATGCTTACATTATCACCAAAAGTTCATACGAACATTCGGAAATGAGAGGTGTTACACTCTCCCCCCCTTAAAAGAAAAATTTAGTCCTCTAAATTTATCGTACCTCTATTCGATGAAAAGACGAGGATACACCTTTTTCATTTCCTCTTCTAGCTCCCAAGTTGTCTCTTCTCCAGAATGATGTCTCCAATTTACTTGAACCAGTGGGATAACCCGATTCCTTAGGACTTTTTCTTTCTTATCAATAATCTGAATAGGCTCTTCCACATAGGATAAATCTTTATCGAATTCCACCAGCTCATACTTAATGAGGTGAGAAGGGTCATACATATACTTTCTAATCATCGAGACATGAAATATATCATGGACATGGCTCAATGCTGGTGGCAAGGCAATCCTGTAAGCGACAGAACCAACCCTCTCAAGAACCTCAAAAGGTCCAATAAATCTTGGGCTTAATTTTCCTTTCTTCCCAAACCTCATAATGCCTTTGGAAGGGGAGACTTTTAAGAATACAAAATCTCCGATTTCAAACTCAATATCTCGTCTTCTATTGTCAGCATAACTCTTTTGACGACTCTGAGCAGTTTTTAACCTTTTCCTTATTACTTGAATTTTCTCGGTAGTTTCTTGTACCTTGTCCGGTGCTAATAGCTTTCTGTCTCCAACTTCCTCCCAACATATAGGTGTTATGCACTTTCGCCCATATAGAGCTTCATAAGGAGCCATCTGAATACTTGAATGATAACTATTATTATACGTGAACTCAACAAGTGAAATATCCTTATCCCATTCACCTTTCCAATCCATAACATAGGCTCTAAGCAAATCCTCAAGTGTTTGAATTGTTCTTTCTGACTGACCATCAGTCTGAGGATGATATGCAGTACTAAACTTGACTTTAGTGCCCATCGACTCCTGCAATTTTCTCCAGAATCTAGAGAGAAATCTGGAGTCTCTATCAGAGATAATCTCCTTTGGAATACCATGAAGTCTTACTACTTCATTAACATATAAATCTGCAAGTCTATCAAGTGAATAAGTCATATTAATCGGTAGGAAATGCGCAGATTTTGTTAACCTATCAATGATAACCCAAATAGCATCATGCTTCCTCGAGGTTCTGGGTAGTCCTGAAACAAAATCCATAGTAATACATTCCCATTTCCATTCAGGAATAACTAAAGGTTGCAGCAACCCTCCAGGTCTTTGGTGTTCTACTTTGATTTGCTGACAAGTCAAACATTTAGAAACATATATTGCAATTTCTTTCTTCATGCCTTTCCACCAATAATGACTTCGAAGATCTCTATACATCTTAGTGCTCCCAGGGTGTAGGGTGTACTTTGAAGTATGACTTTCAGTTAGGATTTGATTCTTGATAACTAGTTCATTTGGTACACATACTCTCTCCCCAAATCTCAATAGGCCATCCTTTGAAATTTGAAATTGTGGCTTCAATCCCTTTTCTACTTCACTCCTCAAGTAGATTAAATGTGGATCTCGTAATTGTCCTTCCTTAATTTGTTGCATAAGATCAGACTGCACTTGAATGGAGGCTATCAGAATCATCGAGTCTTGCTCTTTTCTCAAAGCTTTCAAATCAAAATTTTCTTCTATTAGCTTCCATTGCTTCACGACCAGACTAGCCATAAAACTTGTAGATTTCCTACTAAGTGCATCAGCTACAACATTGGCCTTGCCTGGGTGATAACGGATGGCACAATCATAATCCTTCAGAAGTTCTATCCATCTTCGCTGCCTCATGTTCAACTCCTTCTGGGTGAAAATATATTTTAAACTCTTGTGATCAGTGAAAATTTCAAACTGTCGACCATACAAATAATGTCTCCAAATCTTTAGAGCAAAAATAATTGCTGCCAATTCTAAATCATGAGTTGGATAATTCAATTCATAACCTTTAAGTTGCCTAGAAGCATAAGCAATTACTCTCCCTTCCTGCATCAAAACACATCCTAGGCCCTTTCTTGAAGCATCAGTATAAACTACAAATCCCTCACTACCACTTGGAATAGTGAGAATAGGGGCACTAGTCAATCTTCTTTTTAACTCTTGAAAGCTTTGCTCACAATCATCACCCCATACAAATTTCATACTCTTCTTAGTGAGTTTGGTGAGAGGTTGAGCAATTCGAGTAAATCCCTCCACAAATCTCCTGTAATAACCTGCCATGCCCAAGAAACTTCTAATCTCTGTTACAATTGTTGGTACTTCCCATTCAACTACAGCTTCTATTTTCCTTGGATCAACAGATATGCCCTCCCCTGAAATCACATGGCCTAAGAAAGCAACTTCATTCAACCAAAATTCACATTTGCTGAACTTCGCATACAACTTCTTTTCTCTTAGTATGGACAACACATCTCTCAAGTGTTCCTCATGCTCCTGATTACTCTTTGAATACACCAATATGTCATCAATAAATACAATTACACAGATATCCAAGAGTGGTTGAAATATCCTATTCATTAGTTCCATAAAAGCTGCAGGGGCATTAGTCAAACCAAATGGCATCACCAAGAATTCATAATGACCATATCGAGTTCTGAAAGCTGTTTTTGAAATATCCTCCTCCTTGATCTTCAACTGATAGTAACCTGACCTCAGGTCAATCTTAGAGAATACTTGTGCACCCTGCAGTTGATCAAACAAATCATCAATTCTAGGTATGGGATACTTGTTTTTGATGGTCACCTGATTCAACTGTCTATAATCAATACAAAGCCTCAATGTTCCATCCTTCTTCTTCACTAATAGTACCGGAGCACCCCATGGGGATACACTGGGTCGTATGAAACCCTTGTCTAATAATTCTTGTATTTGCTTCTTTAATTCTTCTAACTCAAGTGGTGCCATTCTGTAGGGAGGCTTAGATATTGGGGTTGTACTGGGGACTAGATCAATAGCAAATTCACCCTCTCTATCTAGAGGTAAACCAGGCAAGTCATCAGGAAATACATCAGGAAACTCTTTAACCACTGAAATTTCATCTAAGTGGGTTTCCTGATTTGAATGCTCCTTTACACACACCATATAACAAAAACAACCTTTTTGCATAAGATGATAAGCTTGAAGTGCGGATATTAAGCAAGGAGGCAAATCATGCTTAATGCCCTCAAAGAAAAATATAGGCTGATCTAGTATGCAGAAAGTAATTATTTTTTTGTAACAATCAATACTAGCGTGATGAGAAGATAACCAATCCATGCCAAGTATAATATCAAAACCCTGGATCTCTAGGAGAATCAAATCAGCAAGGAATTCGTGGTCTCCTATAGAGATCAAACAAGATGGGTAGACCAAGTTTGTTGCCAATGAATCTCCAACAGCAGTTGTTACATATAACATATAATCCAGGGGTTTAGGTGGAATATCCAAGTGACAAGCAAAATATTTTGAAACAAACGATAAGTTGGAGCCGGGATCAAACAAAACTTTTGCATTTCTTTTAGAAACATGAAGAATACCTTCCACCACTGATTTAGAAGCTCTAGAATCTTGTTCAGTGATAGCGTACACTCTAGCATGGGCTGAGGGTCTAGGAGACAGTGGCTCTCTTTTCCTGTTCAGTGGGCAATCTTTTATTTGATGACCTAGCTTTCCACAATTAAAACATGCTCCAGTCACCCGAAAACACCGACTTGTCTCATGATTTAATCCGCATTTTTCACATAACTGAGTCCTCCCCCATGGTTTCCTTTTCTCAAATCCAGATGTCTTAAACCTAAAAAAAAAACATAATATTCTTAGTGATTCTCAAATCATGCTCTGATACCACCTCTGTCACGCCCCAAAAATATCCATGATATTAAAAATTTTTCATCATAACTAACCCAGGATCCAAACACACATTTGAGGTCACTAAGAAAACATTCAGATCAAAAATTTCACTTCTATAATCTACCAATTCATAACTCGGTGCAATTCATAAACATAGCACACATCACTCGATAATTCATACAATCTGAACTCGACTCATCAAAATAAAAACCACAATATAAATCCACAAGTGGGGAAAATCTATGCAGTCACCACAATCATCGATTTACCATAAGTTCATATCATTACACAAATTTAATTTAACATTCCAAAACCCTATACATGAGGGATCCTTTAACTTACACAAAATCCACAGGTTTAGATTCATAGTCACATTTCATTAGATGCAAGGTAGCTTATACACAACTACATATATGCTAACAAAAGTTCTGCCCAACGTCTTCTAAACTTTCCGCTGCCTCAGCCCATTCTTAACATTTAAGCAAGAGTTACGCTATCCTGAAAAATTTATCAACAAACGGGGTGAGCATAAAGAGCTCAGCAAGTGACTAACATATCCATATCAAAATAGTACAATTTCCAAAGAGATACAGTTTCAAAACACAAAGCAGAATATACGATTTCGTAGACATAATATCATTAGGAGCAGAATCACAATTGTCCTTTTAATCATACATATTTGGTTCCTGACAGATGGGGCATAGAGTAATTGGAGCATATCAGAAACAAAGGAAACATATCGGAGCTTATCAATGGCATATAAAATGTTCCAAAACACATCAACGACATATGGAACATTACGAAGCAAACTCAACAGTGAAGGAAACATTTCAGAGCATATCAAACTCATATGTCGTACAGAAGCTCAAACGTCGTCCTTGACGTTGCAATCATATCATACTTATCCAGAGCAGGAACAGAAATAACTCACCAAGACTCTGGATGTCATATCAAACATATAGAGGGTGTAGTGGGATCTCAGTCAGAATGTGATTCATCCATTTCTGAATGACCACCTGACAAAAGTCTCCCACGTCTGGGAGCTCCATCCACCCACGTCTAGGTGAAGTCAAAGGGGGCCGGCAGAGCATCGCAGGCTCTAAGCAATATCCCACATAGCGGGACCCCACATAGCGGGCAAATAAGCGCATACCAGAATATCCCACATAGCGGGACCCCACATAGCAGGCAAATCAGCGCATACCCTTTACCATTTCTGGCAAAGGTCCAGACAATCCCACACACCAGAGTACAAGAAGGCAGTTTCAACAAATTGCAGCATATAACGGAAGCACACGCGGAACAACCAAACGTACATGTGCCTTTTCAAAAACAATGTGATGCGAGGAACAAATCTCTCACAAAAGTATTCATTTTAGGGAAAGAATTGAAAGCAAGAGTGTACAGGGATTCCAAGCAATCATAACCAGCTCAATTCCAATAAGAAGGTTAGGCGAATTCAAGTATCCAAAGGAAATGGAACAGAATACGCGAAATCGACCAAAGCTCGATTTCGGACAGAATTCCAGTGGCACATCAAACAAATATTTCAGAATAACAAATATGCTCCAATACCCATAAGAAGGCTATGGTTGAACCATATATCAGTCTATATTCGGATGGAACAGATTTCATATGAAACAGGGCTCCCAACACAGAGTTACCTCTGATTTGGTAACATAAGGTCAAAATCACAATCACTGGTTTGCAGACTTTATAGGATCGGATTCAACAGACGATAGGGTGAGCAATTGAACTCCAAAATTTTCAAACTATATGTCAAAAGAGAGAATTTCAAGTCTAGTTTCAAATAAAATCAGTTTGGTACAAATCAGAATTTTCAACAGGGAGTTATAGGCGTTTTAGTTTCGAAAGGTCAGAAATCTTGAACTCTGTTTTACAGCGTCTATAGGCTCTTTTGAAACAAATTTTTGGGTAAGTATTCGGTGTCCAAAATCTACAAAATCGGTGTCAAAAGAAAGACATACGAGTCTAATTTCAAACAAAAATAGTTCCTGCCTGAATTCTCATTCTGTACTAAAACTTAGGACCGAAACAGTGCTTAGGGGTCAGTTTACCGAAAACTTTCAGAATCCATAGTTCTATGTCCAAAGAGGAACATATCAGTTTCTAAATAAAAATCTTCCAATTTATTTTGAATCAACATAAAAACAGAGTCAAATACTTATGTAGGATGGGGTTAGAACACTTGCCTTTGCAAATTTTGACCCGAAGTAACAAGATTAAAGCAAAAACCCTAAAAGCCCCAAATTTTCTTTCTCTTCTCCTTCTTCTTCTTCTTCTTCTTCTTCTTCTTTTCTTTCCCTGATCACCCACGAGCTGCCTCCTCTGCTTCCTTAACAACGAAGGCAGAGAGGCTTAAGCGGTGGAATTTGTCATTTGGTGCATTTTGCAGTTTAGTCCTTGTTTTTATCATATTCACGATTAGGTCCTTAGGGTTTACATATAGGTCCTCAGATTCTTTCTTCTTTTTTTTTTGAACAGATCTCCCAAATCTTACAAATAGGTTACCTCTAATTCATACTCTATTTCTTTTGTCAATTAAAATAGATGCTTACATTATCACCAAAAGTTCATACGAACATTCGGAAATGAGAGGTGTTACACATCTGCCCGAGACCACTACCTCAGCGTGGATCGCTTGAGTCGTGCTCCTCAGTTGCTTATTGCCCGAGACTGCGACCTTTACGCGGCCTGCCCACTTGAGTCACGCTCCTCGGCTTCATCTGCCCGGGACCACTACCTCAGCGTGGATCACCTGAGTCGTGCTCCTCGACTGCTTGCTGCCCGAGACCGCGACCTCTGCGCGGCTTGCCCGCCTGAGTCGCGCCCCTCGGCTACTTGTTGCCCGAGACCGCGACCTCTGCGCGGCTTGCCCACCTGAGTCGCGCTCCTCGGCTTCATCTGCCCGAAACCACTACCTCAGCGTGGATCGCTTGAGTCGTGTTCCTCGGCTGCTTGTTGCCCGAGACCGCGACCTCTGCGCGGCCTGCCCGCCTGAGTCGCGCTCCTCGGCTTCATATGCCTAAGACCACTCCCTCAGCGTGGATCGCCTGAGTCGTGCTCCTCGGCTGCTTGTTGCCCGAGACCGCGACCTCTGCGTGGCTTGCCCACCTGAGTCGCGCTCCTCGGCTTCATCTGCCCGAAACCACTACCTCAGCATGGATCGCCTGAGTCGTGCTCCTCGGTTGCTTGTTGCCCGAGAATGCGACCTGCCCGCCTGAGTCACACTCCTCTGCTTCATCTGCCCGAGACCACTACCTCAGTGTGGATCGCCTGAGTCGTGCTCCTCGGCTGCTTGTTGCCCGAGACCGCGACCTCTGCGCGGCCTGCCCGCTTGAGTCGCGCTCCTCGGCTTCATCTGCCCGAGACCACTACCTAAGCGTGGATCGCTTGAGTCGTGCTCCTCGGCTGCTTGCTGCCCGAGACCACGACTTCTGCGTGGCTTGCCCACCTGAGTCGTGCCCCTCGGCTGCTTGTTGCCCGAGACCATGACCTCTGCGCGGCTTGCCCGCCTGAGTCACGCTCCTCGGCCTCATCTGCCCGAAACCACTACCTCAGCGTGGATTGCCTGAGTTGTGCTCCTCGCCTACTTGTTGCCCGAGACCGCGACCTCTGCGCGGCCTGCCCGCTTGAGTCGCGCTCCTTGGCTTCATCTGCCTGAGCCCACTACCGCAGCGTGGATCGCCCGAGTCGTGCTCCTCGGCTTCATCTGCCCGAAACCACTACCTCAGCGTGGATCACTTGAGTCGTGCTCCTCGGCTGCTTGTTGCCCGAGACCGCGACCTTTGCGCTGTTATGATCGAGAGCACTAAGAGGGGGGGGTGAATTAGTGCAGCGGAAATCTTACAGCGATTAAAAACCAAAAGCTGCGTTCGTTCAATAAAAACTATTATGATGCAAAAGCTAATTCTCAGTTTGTATCTAAGTGCAGTTTGCGTCTAAGCGCAGATTGCGTCTAAGCGCAGTTTGCGTCTAAACACAGTTTGCGTCTAAGCGCAGTTTGCGTCTAAACACAGTTTGCGTCTAAGCGCAGTTTTGCGTCTAAGCGCAGTTTACGTCTAAACTCAGATTTACGTCTAAACGCAGTTTTACGTCTAAACGCAGATTTACGTCTAAACGCAGTTTTACGTCTAAACGCAGATTTACGTCTAAACTCAGATTTACGTCTAAACGCTGTTTTACGTCTAGACGCAGATTTACGTCTAAACTTTGAAACTCGTTTGTATACTCGCAGAAGGCAGTATGCAGTTGAAATCAAGACGTAAACGTGAACTGAGAACTGATGATTGTGAGAGGAAAGCCGATTTACGTCTAAATGCAGTTTTACGTCTAAATGTTGAAACTCGTTTGTAAAATTGTAGAGGACAGTTTGCAGTTATCAATAGGATCAAAATGTAAGTGTAAACTGCAAAGAAACTCTTTCGTAAAAGCACGGAAGACAGTTCTGCAGAATCAAACGTAAACGTAAACTGTAATGTACGAAAATACGAATTTACGTCTGAATGCAGATTCGGAAGAACAGCACTTAGAACTTGTTCGTGAAAGCGCAGAGAGCAGTAGTAATGAAGGAGGTTTGCAGTAATGATAAAGTGCTCAAAAATAAACGCAAACCAGAGATTTAGAGTGGTTCGGTCAGCCTTGACCTACTCCACTTTTGGCTTCCTCCACCGACGAGGTTGCCGACGTCAACTAGGGGCCTTCCTTCAATAGGCGAAGGCCAACTACCCTCTTACAGATTCACTCCTTTTGACGGGCTTAGGAGACAACCCTTTCAGATGTTTTCTCTCCTCTCTTTACAACTCAAACTTGAAGAACAGAAGGAGGAGGAAAACTAGCAGTTTTGAGCTCTAAGAACCACTGAAAAGATCAAGATTTCGGGTAAGTTCTTTTGCTTTTCAGTGCTGAATGGGTGGGGTATTTATAGGCCCCAACCCAATTCAAATTTCGAGCTCAAAACGATCAAATCCCGGAATTCCGGGATCATGCGGTTGCACCTCTTGACTGGAGAGGTTGCACCGCCTGGCAGAGCTCGAAGACCGAGCTCAGGCGGTGCCACCTCTCTGTCAGGGAGGTTGCACCTCTCTGCCAGAGCTCGAAGACCGAGCTCAGGCGGTGCATCTCCTGGCCAGAGAGGTTGCACCTCTCTTCCAGAGCTCGATGACCGAGCTCGGTGATTGCATTGCCTGGCAGAGCTCGAAACTTGAGCTCTGGCGGTGCTACCTCTTGACAGAGGAGGTTGCACCGCCCAGTCTCGCTTGGAGACTGAGCCCTGGGCGGTTGCACCGCCTGGCTGGAGCGGTTGCACCTCCCAGTCTCGCTGGAAGACATAGCCTGGGCGGTGCTACCTCCAACCCTGGCGGTGGCACCTCTTTCACTATTCCAGCTCACTTGGTTTGGCTCCAAACTTGGTCCAAACCAGTCCGAACTTGGGCCTAATTGGCCCCTACTTGGGTTATAGGATTAACACCTAATCCTAACCCTAATTAACGTGCTAACTATGAATTTAAAGACATTTTCTAAGCTATTACAAAGTCCGCAAGTCAAGACTTCTTTTGGCGAGCTTCCGGCAAACTTCCGGCGGTCTTCCGATGAACTCTCGGAAACCATTCTGCGGACTCCCGGCAAGCTCCTAGACTTCACGATTTGTTCTTAGCGAGTTCCAACGAGCTTCTTCGGCAAGCTCCGATCTTTCTCGGCGAGCTCTGCGAACTCCCAACGAATCTTCGGACTTCCGTCGAACTCTCGAACTCGCAACAAATCCTTCGCGCTTGACTCCGACACTTTGTTTCGCTTTATGTCTTCATCGTTATCATAGTTAATCCTGCACAATTAAAACAAAACTTCGATCGAGACAATTAATCCTAAGCAATTAACCAAGTTGTCCGGCATGTCATTGGTCCCTCGACGCTTCGTCTGATTCTTCGGCGCATCGTCCTCTCCTGCGGCCTATTGCCCAATCGGCCAGTTGACTCCGCAACTCCGATATCCTTGGCACAATACCCGCTCTTCTTGGCCCGAAGCCTTCTGTCGATACGTCGACCGATCCACCGGCCCGACGTCCAATCTTCTGACATGTTCCTCCGGCACAACATGATTTTCCTGCTTTAATTGTCTCATCCTGATCAAAGCATCCTGCGTCACTCAAAACGCAGATTAAATCATAAACATATATCAAGTAGTTTCATCATCAAAATACGAGATTCAACAATCTCCCCCTTTTTGATGATGACAACCACTTGATGACGGAGTTAAACTTAACTCCCGGAGTTTAAACAAACTCCCCCTATCAATATGCCATATTGATAGAACCTTGAATTCAAACTGAATTCAAGTCATTGCAATATTCATCATGAATACTTGCAACACGTCAACATGAACATATGCATAAACTTATGCATCACATGTCATGTCATCAACATACTTCTCCCCCTTTGTCATCAACAAAAAGGAGAAGTATCACAATCAAGTGTGTGTGATATTGGTTCATCTCATTGCATGAAAATCATAATATCAAGTTTTATCATCATGCAAGTTTGCTAATATCAAATATCAACATGAAAAATTGCGATGTAAGCTTTTGATATCATAATGCAAACATTTCAAGTGTTTATCAATTATAGCAGTTCATCATATGGTAAGATATCAACGCGTAAAATTACGATACAAGTTCTTGATATCTTAACGCATGATGAAAACATGGCATAATACAAGTTTGGCAATCATAGCATCAATTCATATATCTCTTAATGATGCAAGCATTGCAAATATGGCAATCATATCAATTCATATATCTCTTGATGATGCAAGCCTAGCATCAGTGTTCATAGCATCAATTCATATATTTCTCCCCCTTTGTCATCAACAAAACGGAGAACGATATAAGCAAATTTTAAGCATAAGTGCTTGTTGTTATGTATGTGAAATAAATCCTTGCAAGTAAAAACACTTTCATCCATATTCATCAAATCCATTTCTCAAATATTTTTCACATGATGTGTGTATGAGAGATGTATTTGCTAGTTAATTTCATATGTCAAAAATTAATGATATGAACTAAACTTGATATGGCATATGCTTGTTAAGTTTGGAAGAGAGTGAACTTGATATGTTAGACTCAAGAGAATCCGAAAATGAAATTTGACTCTTTCTTCCATTCGAACAAGGTTTTGCTATAGATATTCAATTACAATCATGAAGGTAAAGCATGCTTGTTATCATGGAAGTTTTGTATTCAAGCACATAATTTTCAACATGTAATTGTGTAAAATCATTATGCCAATCAAGTGATTCGATCATTCAATCAAGAAGGTTCGAAAAATAATTTTAACACGTTCAATCATTAGGACGTATTTTTGCCATAGTTTTTCAAATACAATCATAAAGATAAGACATGCTCATCATCATGGTAGTATGATAGCAAGTTTACCATATACAAGCTAGCAAAAAAAATTTCTACATTTTAAGGCCCGCAAGCTAGCAATTTTGAGATGTTCAAGAAACCAACTCTTGCTTCTTGATATATGCAAATTTGTCAAGTTTTGCTAGATGTGCAAGTTAGCATTTTTGCCTCTTGAGATAGGCAAGACAGCACATTTGCTTCTTTTGAGATAGCAACTTTTCGCTTCTCTTTAGACTACGAGCTAGCAATTTTTACGATGTACAAGTTTCACAATATACAAGCTAGCAAAAAGCTTCGAAAGCAAATGCAAGATAACTTTCTTGTGTAGGCTCATGATTATTGCTTCCTATTGTAATGTGCAAGTTGCAAGTCTTGCTTCTTGAGATATTCAAGATGGTGAAGTTCAAGAAGACAACTTTTGCTTCTTGAAATAAGCAAGTTAGCAATCTTTGCTACTTACGATAGGCAAGCTAGCAATCAAGTTTTTGCATCTTCTTGACTTGTGCAAACTAGCTATCTCCCCCTTTGTCATTGTCAACAAGGGAAAAACCCTTTACATCAATTTCTAAATCATGACAAAGGTAAGTAATCATTCTTATTTGTGCATCATTATAGTTTCAATGCACAAATTCATTAACATTACATTTCAAAAGATTTTATGCACGATACCGAAAAAATCAATAATCATCATGAGCATATCAAACATGATATTCAAGCATTCATGATATATCATTTTGGCAACATGATCATAGATATTCAAACGATGGTATCTAGAATTCATTACATCCTATTATGCATGATTATTAACTCCTCATTTGTATTTCATGCATTATTTCATTTCATCTCATAAGGAATATCAAGAAGAGTTATTGGATGATGAGATAAATATTTTATGAATACACATAATATCATAAGTGTTTCATGTATTCATATTATCACATGAAGCATATTATCATTTTTAAGATTCATAACATGAATAACGTTATATCTATTTCATCAAAATCAATTTCGAGATTCACATAATATCATGAAATCATTAATCTCGATAAGATGGGAAAAGCATTTTCTTTTTAAGTGATTCTTTTAACACATCATAAAAACAAGAAAAACTCATTCATAATTCAAGTGATTTACAAGATATTATAAATGAATTTATCACTTGTATTTCACCAAAATCGAGAACTCTAGAGATAGAAAATGATTGAAGCATTTAATCTGATTGAAGCATGATTCATATTTAAAGTGTAGCATTTGTCAAATCTGAAATCATCAACTATAACTTTAATATTTTCATTGCAACATTAAGCAAGGTTTCATTGAACATAATTTTGAATGATTCTTATAAATGCCTAAAACTTCTTTAGTTTTAATTTATATGATTGACTTTATAATAGCATGCTCAAATCTTTATTCTTATGTCAAAACCATATATCATATTTAATAAACAAAGACAATGAAAAATATCAAGCCTTCCAGACAAAAGCCATGTATCGTCATTGAAAAGCAATATGAAAATTATCAAAATATACATTCTTGCTTCTCAAGCACATAAATAAGATTAATCTCACTAGGTGTAAAATCATTAGATTTCTATCTTGCATTAACATAAGACATGCAATTTTCATTATCATTTTCAAAATTACAAGCATGATCATATTTTTGCATTTTTATTATTAAATTATTAAAAATATAATTTTCAAGAAAGAAAAAAAAGAAAAAAGAAAAATGCGTCATGAAAAGCATCATGTAATTTCGAAGTAAATTAAAGGCATTTTGATTACCTTAGCGTTGTAGGCTGTTAAGGCGTAGTTTGCCGCCTTGCTTTTGTTGACTTTCTCTTCTTCGGAGAAGCTCGATTCATCCCAATTTTTGTTCTTCTTCTTGCGTTTAAAGCAAGTAGTTCGATTCTTTTTGCTTTTTGATTTTCGTTTCATTTGTAGTTTAAGTTCACCATCACTTGAGCTTATGCTCGAGTGGTCTTCAAATGTTCTATGTCCCAAATCCTTCCTGTTCTTTGAAAGGTTGTTTTGTTCATCATTGTCCTCATCACTTGAGTCATCGCTCAAGTGGCATTCATTTGTCCAGAGTTCCAAATCCTTCCTGTTCTTTGGAAGGTGATTGTGTTCAACATGTTCATCATGTGCATTGTGCACCATTTCATATGTGATTAATGAACCAATTAGTTCTTCAAGTGGAAATTGGTTCAAGTTTTTCGATTCTTGAATAGCAGTTACTTTTGAATCCCAAGTTTTAGAAAGTGAGCGCAAAACTTTGTTAACGAGTTCAAAATCCGAAAAGCTTTTACCAAGTGATTTTAAACCATTGACGACATCCGTAAAACGGGTGTACATGTCAACAACGGTTTCGCTTGGTTTCATATGAAAAAGCTCGAAATCATGCAGTAAAATATTAACTTTCGAGTCTTTGACTCTACTAGTTCCCTCGTGCGTGATTTCAAGAGTGCGCCAAATATCGAAAGCCGTTTCGCACAAAGAAACCCGATTGAACTCATTTTTGTCCAAAGCGCAAAATAAGGCATTCATAGCCTTTGCGTTTAAAGAAAAATACTTCTTCTCCAAATCCGACCATTCGTTCGTCGGTTTAGAGGGAAGTTGAAAGCTGTTTTCAACGATATTCCATAAATCCAGATTTAGAGAAATCAAGAAAACTCTCATTCGAGTTTTCCAATAAGTATAGTCCAATCCGTTAAAGAATGGTGGACGAAAGACCGACAAGCCCTCTTGAAGAGCCATTTCTCTCGGGTGTAAATCCGAAATGAGAAATACCCCGCTCTGATACCAATTGTTAGGATCGAGAGCACTAAGAGGGGGGGGTGAATTAGTGCAGCGGAAATCTTACAGCGATTAAAAACCAAAAGCTGCGTTCGTTCAATAAAAACTATTATGATGCAAAAGCTAATTCTCAGTTTGTATCTAAGTGCAGTTTGCGTCTAAGCGCAGATTGCGTCTAAGCGCAGTTTGCGTCTAAACACAGTTTGCGTCTAAGCGCAGTTTGCGTCTAAACACAGTTTGCGTCTAAGCGCAGTTTTGCGTCTAAGCGCAGTTTACGTCTAAACTCAGATTTACGTCTAAACACAGTTTTACGTCTAAACGCAGATTTACGTCTAAACGCAGTTTTACGTCTAAACGCAGATTTACGTCTAAACTCAGATTTACGTCTAAACGCTGTTTTACGTCTAGACGCAGATTTACGTCTAAACTTTGAAACTCGTTTGTATACTCGCAGAAGGCAGTATGCAGTTGAAATCAAGACGTAAACGTGAACTGAGAACTGATGATTGTGAGAGGAAAGCCGATTTACGTCTAAATGCAGTTTTACGTCTAAATGTTGAAACTCGTTCGTAAAATTGTAGAGGACAGTTTGCAGTTATCAATAGGATCAAAATGTAAGTGTAAACTACAAAGAAACTCTTTCGTAAAAGCACGGAAGACAGTTCTGCAGAATCAAACGTAAACGTAAACTGTAATGTACGAAAATACGAATTTACGTCTGAATGCAGATTCGGAAGAACAGCACTTAGAACTTGTTCGTGAAAGCGCAGAGAGCAGTAGTAATGAAGGAGGTTTGCAGTAATGATAAAGTGCTCAAAAATAAACGCAAACCAGAGATTTAGAGTGGTTCGGTCAGCCTTGACCTACTCCACTTTTGGCTTCCTCCACCGACGAGGTTGCCGACGTCAACTAGGGGCCTTCCTTCAATAGGCGAAGGCCAACTACCCTCTTACAGATTCACTCCTTTTGACGGGCTTAGGAGACAACCCTTTCAGATGTTTTCTCTCCTCTCTTTACAACTCAAACTTGAAGAACAGAAGGAGGAGGAAAACTAGCAGTTTTGAGCTCTAAGAACCACTGAAAAGATCAAGATTTCGGGTAAGTTCTTTTGCTTTTCAGTGCTGAATGGGTGGGGTATTTATAGGCCCCAACCCAATTCAAATTTCGAGCTCAAAACGATCAAATCCCGGAATTCCGGGATCATGCGGTTGCACCTCTTGACTGGAGAGGTTGCACCGCCTGGCAGAGCTCGAAGACCGAGCTCAGGCGGTGCCACCTCTCTGTCAGGGAGGTTGCACCTCTCTGCCAGAGCTCGAAGACCGAGCTCAGGCGGTGCATCTCCTGGCCAGAGAGGTTGCACCTCTCTTCCAGAGCTCGATGACCGAGCTCGGTGATTGCATTGCCTGGCAGAGCTCGAAACTTGAGCTCTGGCGGTGCTACCTCTTGACAGAGGAGGTTGCACCGCCCAGTCTCGCTTGGAGACTGAGCCCTGGGCGGTTGCACCGCCTGGCTGGAGCGGTTGCACCTCCCAGTCTCGCTGGAAGACATAGCCTGGGCGGTGCTACCTCCAACCCTGGCGGTGGCACCTCTTTCACTATTCCAGCTCACTTGGTTTGGCTCCAAACTTGGTCCAAACCAGTCCGAACTTGGGCCTAATTGGCCCCTACTTGGGTTATAGGATTAACACCTAATCCTAACCCTAATTAACGTGCTAACTATGAATTTAAAGACATTTTCTAAGCTATTACAAAGTCCGCAAGTCAAGACTTCTTTTGGCGAGCTTCCGGCAAACTTCCGGCGGTCTTCCGATGAACTCTCGGAAACCATTCTGCGGACTCCCGGCAAGCTCCTAGACTTCACGATTTGTTCTTAGCGAGTTCCAACGAGCTTCTTCGGCAAGCTCCGATCTTTCTCGGCGAGCTCCGCGAACTCCCAACGAATCTTCGGACTTCCGTCGAACTCTCGAACTCGCAACAAATCCTTCGCGCTTGACTCCGACACTTTGTTTCGCTTTATGTCTTCATAGTTATCATAGTTAATCCTGCACAATTAAAACAAAACTTCGATCGAGACAATTAATCCTAAGCAATTAACCAAGTTGTCCGGCATGTCATTGGTCCCTCGACGCTTCGTCTGATTCTTCGGCGCATCGTCCTCTCCTGCGGCCTATTGCCCAATCGGCCAGTTGACTCCGCAACTCCGATATCCTTGGCACAATACCCGCTCTTCTTGGCCCGAAGCCTTCTGTCGATACGTCGACCGATCCACCGGCCCGACGTCCAATCTTCTGACATGTTCCTCCGGCACAACATGATTTTCCTGCTTTAATTGTCTCATCCTGATCAAAGCATCATGCGTCACTCAAAACGCAGATTAAATCATAAACATATATCAAGTAGTTTCATCATCAAAATACGAGATTCAACATGCGCGGCCTGCCCGCCTGAGTCGGGCTCCTCGGCTTCATCTGCCCGAGACCACTACCTAAGCGTGGATCGCTTGAGTCGTGCTCCTCGGCTCCATGCCGCCCGAGACCACACCTGCGCGGCCAGCCCGCCTGTGTCGTGCTCCTCGACTCCATAACGCCTGAGACCACACCTGCGCGGCCAACTCGCCTGCGTCATGCTCCTCGGCTCCAAGCAGCCCGAGTCCCATCTCTGCGCAGCCTGCTTGCCCGAGCATGTACCTCGACTGCACGTCGCTCGAGACTACCGCGGCACGCCTAGCCCGCCTTACTCTCTAAACTTGGGTCATACCCCAGGTAACGGATCGGCAACCGCACGATAAGAACAAATACAGAAAGCTGAAGCCATGCCTCAGACCCCCGTTATAACAACCAACGCATAGCTTCTTTCGGGGGGGGAATATGATGAGGGTAAAAATGGCGATCAGTCTCAGGACAACGTCAACTGCTCCAAATGACGTCACGCACCTCGGAACTGATCAGAACGTCGACCGAGGCACATTAACATCCTGCAAAAGCCAAGTCCAACACGCTACGCTACCGCTTCTATCAGACGCTGAGCTAAGCTCCTCGGCCACAACCGGCCCGAGGTCGCCTCTGCGCGGCCTACCCGCCTGAGCTAAGCTCCTTGGCCATAGCCGGTCCGAGGCCTCCTTCCGAGTTAAGCTCCTTGACCGCAACCAGTCCGAGGCCGCCTCCCGAGTTAAGCTCCTCGACCGCATCAAGTCCGAGGCCACCTCTGCGCAGCCTGCCCGTCTGAGTCGCGCTCCTCGGCTGCATCTGCCCGAGACCACTACCTCAGCATGGATCGCTTGAGTCGTGCTCCCCGGTTGCTTGTTGCCCGAGACTGCAACCTTTGCGTGGCCTGCCCACTTGAGTCGCGCTCCTCGACTTCATCTGCCCGGGACCACTACCTCAGCGTGGATCGCCTGAGTCGTGCTCCTCGACTGCTTGCTGCCCGAGACCGCGACCTCTGCGCGGCTTGCCCGCCTGAGTCGCGCCCCTCGACTGCTTGTTGCCCGAGACCGCAACCTCTGCACGACTTGTCCACCTGAGTCGCGCTCCTCGGCTTCATCTGCTCGAAACCCCTACCTCAGCGTGGATCGCTTGAGTCGTGCTCCTCGGCTGCTTGTTGCCCGAGACCGCGACCTCTGCGCGGCCTGCCCGCCTGAGTCGCGCTCCTCGGCTTCATATGCCTGAGACCACTACCTCAGCGTGGATCGCCTGAGTCGTGCTCCTCGACTGCTTGCTGCCCGAGACCGCGACCTCTGCGCGGCTTGCCCGCCTGAGTCGCGCCCCTCGGCTGCTTGTTGCCCGAGACCGCGACCTCTGCGTGGCTTGCCCACCTGAGTCGCGCTCCTCGGCTTCATCTGCCCGAAACCACTACCTCAGCGTGGATCGCTTGAGTCATGCTCCTCGGCTGCTTGTTGCCCGAGACCGCGACCTCTGCGAGGCCTGCCCGCCTGAGTCGTGCTCCTCGGCTGCTTGTTGCCCGAGATCGCGACCTCTACGTGGCTTGCCCGCCTGAGTCGCGCTCCTCGGCTTCATCTGCCCGAAACCACTACCTCAGCGTGGATCGCCTGAGTCGTGCTCCTCGGCTGCTTGTTGCCCTAGATCGCGACCTGCCTGCCTGAGTCACGCTCCTCTGCTTCATCTGCCCGAGACCACTACCTCAGTTTGGATCGCCTGAGTCGTGCTCCTCGGTTGCTTGTTGCCTGAGACCGCGACCTCTGCGCGGCCTGCCCGCCTGAGTCGCGCTCCTCGGCTTCATCTGCCCGAGACCACTACCTAAGCGTGGATCGCTTGAGTCGTGCTCCTCGGCTGCTTGCTGCCCAAGACCACGACCTCTACGTGGCTTGCCTGCCTGAGTCGCGCCCCTCGGCTGCTTGTTGCCCGAGACCGTGACCTCTGCGCGGCTTGCCCGCCTAAGTCGCGCTCCTCGGCCTCATCTGCCCAAAACCACTACCTCAGCGTGGATCGCCTGAGTCGTGCTCCTCAGCTGCTTGTTGCCCGAGACCGCGACCTCTGCGCGGCCTGCCCGCTTGAGTCGCGCTCCTCGGCTTCATCTGCTCGAGCCCACTACCACAGCGTGGATCGCTTGAGTCGTGCTCCTCGGCTTCATCTGCCCGAGACCACTACCTAAGCGTGGATCGCCTGAGTCGTGCTCCTCGGCTCCATGCCGCCCGAGACCACACCTGCGCGGCCAGCCCGCCTGCGTCGTGCTCCTCGACTCCATGCCGCCCGAGACCACACCTGCGCGGCCAACTCGCCTGCGTCATGCTCCTCGGCTCCAAGCAACCCGAGTCCCATCTCTACGCAGCCTGCTTGCGCGAGCATGTACCTCGACTGCACGTCGCTCGAGACTACCGCGGCACGCCTAGCCCGCCTTACTCTCTAAACTTGGGTCATACCCCAGGTAACGGATCGGCAACCGCACGATAAGAACGAATACAGAAAGCTGAAGCCATGCCTCAGACCCCCGTTATAACGACCGACGCATAGCTTCTTTCGGGGGGGGGGGGGAATATGATGAGGGTAAAAATGGCGATCAGTCTCAGGACAACGTCAACTGCTCCAAATGATGTCACGCGCCTCGGAACTTATCAGAACGTCGATCGAGGCACATTAACATCCTGCAAAAGCCAAGTCCAACACGCTATGCCATCGCTGCTATCAGATGCTACCAGGAGTACGGTCCCGCTCCCGGCGAGCGAGCACATCAAGCAACGATAACCTTCCTTATAAAATTCTCGCACTAAGCAGAAGGAAATAAGAGGGAGGAAGATGAGACAAACATCCCACTATACCTCGACTAACTTGATTGTCGGAGGGGTCGGGCCGCACTCTCCCGACCCGACATGTGTGCAGGTACGAAGGCGGAGCCCTCCACCAAACGCCCAGGAGCCGAGCCCCCTTCCCGAAGGAAACAGCGACCCGTCGACGCTCGGACCACCCAAGCGCGATCGCCTCGGTAGCCCCCAGGGTCATCCAACGCGACCCACGATCATTCGGACTCGAACCAAACCGCATCGGCCCCGAGGCCACGGCTTAAAATTGTTTACACTAACACTTGGTTAGGTTCAATTTGAACACCTCTACCATTTATGGCTTGCACAATATTTTTCTAATAATATATTTACAAATATGTGTACCAAATCTAAATCTATGTTTATATAAGAGGACCTCGATAAAATGAATATTCTTTATGTTTTTATTTTCATCACAAGTAAATTTGATTAGGTTTTGCACTAATCTCCAATCTCCATCCGATGTTTAAGAGCGGCAGAAGTCGTGAGATTGTTAAGAAGAACCGTTTAATTCAAAATTATATATCATGGTCTACATCGACTCAAAATATTTATCATGGTATTAAGTTTCAATTATATATTGATACGATATTTAAGCTTTTTTTTCACTTAAGTTCAGTTTACGATCATTCAAACAAAAATCCTATTTATCATGTCATATCGTGACAAATCTGAATTTTAATGTCACTCTAGTGTTTAACTGGTTGACAGCGTTGCTTTTGCATTAGAGAAACCGTCGAAGAAAGGCTGCTGCTTTGAACGACATAGAAACAAGAATACCAATGCACAACTTTATGGCATCGTGTTTTGCTGCGTCTAACTGTGCCCTTAATGCAAGGATTTCCTGGAAAATTTACAAAGATACACCAAATATAGACATACTAAACCAAAAACTACGGACAGAATTATCAGTAATTTTTTTTCTCCTTGATCTAGGAAACTTACCCTGTCGAGTTTGGTAATAAGTTCTGTGGTTTCTGCACTTTGTTTCGCTAACTCGTCACGTAACTCGTCACATATGCACCTAAACAATTAGAAAAAAGAAGTTAAAAGTAAAGCTACTACATTCATCCGGTACAGTACATTAAAAATGAAAGCTACTTGCAATAAGCACATACATAATCATTGATCGATGCTACTGATGGTAGTCCTATTTGTTTGTTCCAGGCATAACAAAGGTGATAAAAAATGAACAAACTCAAATGAAACATTGGATCAACATTAGCACAGTGATCTAGCAACACTCAGACCAGAACGTCATGATGATAAATCAGAATTCAAATCAACATGAACTCTGGTTTTTTGTTACCTACAATTTGAACACCTCTACCATTTATGGCTTAAAATTCCATGCTTTGATGACCAAGCTTGTTGAAACTGCTAATTTCAAATATGGCATGATAAAGTTCAACATGTTCACAAGTACTTTAGGGTGTCTTCATCAAAAATTTCTGAAAAGTTCCTTTGGGAAGAATATTCATGGAAATGATTGCAAATGCATGCGATATGTCTAATCATAAAAGGTCTGTTAACTTCAAAGTGATTATCTGATCAAATAAGTGTTTAGTAAAACAACTTCTTAACAAATATCGGTAGCAGCAAAGCTACTGACATTGGTGGAAATGGCAGTGGAAAAAATACACACTAATTGTTCAATTTTTTCAAGCTAGAAAAGTATCAGTTCTGGAAGTCTGCCATAAATTTTTCATGCATTATGCGTCATTTGCAATATTAGCAGTTCTGGAAGTCTGCCATAAACATAGCTAGAAACACTTGTGGGTGCAATATTTGCTATACTAACAAAAAAGATGCTTGTTGATGCTACCACACAGACTTGTGATCAAATCTATCCAAACTAAATCAATAACTTAAACATAGATTGAAGTTTCTAGACTCATTTTAAACTATTCTCACAGTGGATGTACCGAAAACTCATGCCCAGTTTGTCAATTCACAATACAAATAACTAATATATAGTGAGCATTCAATTACTTAAACTGATATGAAAAAGGTCTCCTGTGATATTTCCGGATATATGAGAATTGAAATGTAGCAAAACAAGAAAAAGTGAAGTTATAGGAATCAAATAAAGGGGAAATAGAAAACTGACATGGGCTTCCCCATTACAGACTCATTGTCTTTTCTTTTCTCCGCTCATGTTTCCGGATAGGCCATGGAAACTTGCCAACCGATTAGGAATATCAACTTCTATTCTCCGCTCATGTTGAATTTTTTTGAAGAATTAACCAGATTCAGATATTTAAAAAGTAGTTAAAATTGCCATCTTTTGAAAATGCCTAATGATAATTCTAGTGCTAACCTTAGATTCCTTTATCCCTGTATAATTTTTAGCTAATTAAAAGCTCTCTACAACTACAAGTATGCACATAATCTCTGACACTGACGGAAAAGCATTTTAACAATGACACACTACGGAAAATAAAAATAAAAAAAGTATTTCTGATGAGCCCGCTCATTTTCATCATCTATTACCTTGCTTCCAAGGATTGAAAGCATATAGTGCTATTGCCCTACAGCCCGACGTACTTCTTTGTGATACAATTGAACGGTGTGTCACGGACAAACTTCGAAACAGGATGTTTGATGTAATGCTTACGTATGTCCGTGTCTTTCTATTTGTTTATGCTTTGCACAGCATATAGATGGACAACCAAAGGTTTAATAGTCTCATTTTAGTTGGGTTTGGTGGCCTCTTTAGGCTTGTAAATAAAGGTTGTGTCATGTAGACACGTGTGAGAGATTATTCGATCTGTAATGAACCATTTTACCCTTTTGTTGTGCAACTGTTCTGAGCTTATAAAGTCTATTTGTAATTTGCATTGTATATGAAGTGTTTTTCGGAAATGTTTGCTTGTGGATTCCGAGTGAGGCGTTTACTCTAACCCGTTTTCTCTTTTGTGGGTCCTAATGGATCATGGGAGGTTTCGGGGAGACTGACCTTTGCGGACGGACACGCAAGGGTGCCGCACGACTTAGGCAAAACTAGCTAAGTCTGTGACAGATGGTATCAGACCGGGACAAGCACCCATATAAACACCTGACATACAAATCTGGGGGACCAAGTGGGGTTGCGTTGAGGGCAGTCAGCACACGCGCGACCGTTTGGGAGAAAACGGGCATGGAGATGTAGGAAAAAGGAGTCGCTCGGAGGAGCGAGCATCTGAGACTGGCATTCGGAGGAATGACAAACCCTTCGCGCAAGAGGCACCACGAGGACAAGCAAGCTGGGAAGAATGTGAAGCGCACAAAGGTTCGAATGGCTGAGTTCGAGCTACGGCTCAACGTTGACAACAACACTTGATGGTGCTCAAGGCAAGTGAGGCGCTTGGTAAAGGATGAGACAATGCAAGGTGGAAAGAGTTGCTCAGCGATCGAAAGAGCTGTGCAAAGCTCACAGAGGTGAGAGGAATTGCTAACTCAAAGAATTCGGTGCTCATGTAAGGGCTTGCATGCGGATGATGGAATGTTCGTGGCCATCCCAAGGCGACCGAAACTCGGTGCCAAGGAGCATTGAAACTTTCTCTTCGGCATGTGAAGGATACGTCCGTGGAAGGCTAAAGTGTGCAGCAAGTTCAGCATGTTGCTAGGGCTTGAGTGATGCAGCGGGGGCTGTATTGACGTAGAGTCGCAATCTAGCAAGTGCGTTTGCAGGAGGCGGAACAATGCACAGTTTGTTCAGCAAATCGGAGTAGTCTAAGGGGATGGTGGTCTCCGAAACGAAGAGAGATGTTGCTACAATATGACAGTTATTTAGAAGGGATAGATCTCGGTTATCCGGAGGGAGAATCATGTGCAACAGATCGCACATGTTGAGGAGGAGTACCTCAAAAACAACAACTCCACGAAGCTCAATGGATCGAGCGAGCGATGAGGAGTCGTTGAATGATCTCACTTAAGAGAATGCATTGGTGGATGCATTGCGAGATCAAGTGAGAGAGCGATCTAAAGCAACATAAATGAAAGCACACTTGGGAGTAGATATGATGATCAGACTCAAGGAAGGGCTGACCCGAGGAATGGTGGGCGTGAGGGCCACCATCAACTCAATGCAAAACGAGGAGCGGAGCAACTTGGGTGTAACTTGGCGAAGTACCCAAGCCGTATGAAGTGAGCCGGCATAAAAGATGGAACATGGAGCGGAGGCACAAAGCTTTCCTTGGACAGAGGTCAAGGACATGAACTCTTGCAAAGGCAAGAGTAGGATTATGTTGTTCCATAGGTCATTCATTCTGACGGAGCGGACTCATCTTGTATGGTGCCAAAGACGAAAAAAGTTTATGGGCACATGCACCTTATCTCAGAGAAGCATTTGATGGAGGAACTAAGGCAACTCAACTTGCGGAGGCGAAGTTGGGTTCAGAATGCCTTGGCACGGGGCAAGAGGATGCGGAGGCAGGTAGTCTTGAAGAATATGCCACAGTGATGCCATTCAAGTTACTTGAAGGAAGCGATGTGCAGCGGAGATTGTGCTTGTAGGGGCAGAGGCCCAGAATCCAGACAATGGTGCACTAATTATAGCGAAGTTGGTGGACTTCGGGAGCTACTAGGCGATGGATTGTCCTAGAGCGATGCTTCAACTAAGTGTGACCCAAGAGCGGGTGGATGAAGGTCGATTGTCAAAGGAGCGAACAAAAACGAAAGTGGAGACCCTGCGATGTATTGGCAGAGGCTACACATAGAGGGTTCACAATTCAAGTTCATCCCACAATGATCAGAATGCAATGGAGATGTCACCAGGAGGCGACATGGTGCAGCGGATCGTGGTGGAAGTAGTTCGTGGCAATGCGATTCACACGACACAGTCCCGTGAGGGACTTTATCATACGGAGGTATGATCGGGAGCTACTGGGAGCTCCACTTCGGTGAACAACACGACGGTAAGAAGAGCTATGGATACAAGGAGTGAAGGCCATGGTACCGTAGAGGCAGGTCTTCCGTGCGTGCATCGAATTTTGAATCGGATGGTCATTAGCATATGGAGGCTGTGTACCACCGAGGGAAAAGTTCGAATGCAAGTACCAGTGAGTCCCATTGGGGGGACTTGATCATGCAGAGGTATGATCGAAACAACTGGAGAGTTGGACTGCTCCAGAGTCATATTCGCTTAAGGGAGCCCGACAAGCCAAAGGACAAGGTCGAGTAAGCGAACGTTGCTACCAAGGAAGCTAAGGAGAACATAATCGGTGCAAATCCTACAACATGATGGCAAAAGCCATGCATGAGAGTTGCAGTCTGTCTTTCCATCAACCAAAAGGGATCTGCTTGGAGAACACAGAAGTGTTGAAGCAGGGAGTCGAAAGGGGCGAGGAAGCGACGATGAGTCCAGAGGGACTTAGCTACCAAAAATCAAGTATCAGTTAGAATGGAGGTGGACTCGGTGAAAAACCACATAAACATATCTACTGATCGTGAAGAAAATGGATGCAGATGCGAGGCGACGGATAGTAGGGCCATGGGCATGGTAGCGCCATGGTATCGCAGAGGCGGGACTTCCGTGAAAGTCATTGATCCCTTGCTCTCATGGAGGGAGAGCGCTTGGCCGTGAAAGGGGCCGAGGAGGTAGAGCATGCAGAGGCTAACTCCAAGTACCGAGATAAGGCTGAAGGGCAGAGGCCAAGGAACTTCGTAAGACCGGTGTCAATGAGCTTCTCATCGAGATAGCCGAAAGTAAAGGACTTCGGGTCATATAAGAGTGCAAGACTAAGGAACGAAGCAGGCAATACGCGGTACTGTACCTTTGCTACTCAGTGGAGTAGGCGGCAGGGTTGATGGAGAAGATGATACAATCCCAGAGGCGACCAAAACTATTAGAGACTTACTCCATGTTGGGGGTGAAAACTTCCTATATTCTAGAAGTTCGATGGTATTGAGAAGGTGAGTCACAGTAGTTAACTCAATGCAAGGAGTGCAAACACTTTGAGTGCTTCAGACGTGTGAGCAAAGAACATGCGAAGGCTAGTAACCAGCTCGATGCATGAAGTACAACAGTTGAGGAGGTGGGCGAAGTCAAGTAACCTTTGCCTTCTCAACTCTTAAGAGAATGGGCGAAACCGAGTACTCCAATTCTCTTATCTATCCAGCAGAGGAGCTCTGCACAGGTTCAAAGACCCTTCGAAGATAACGGAAGACAATAGTTGTCAAATCCTTACCAACGGTGATCAGTACTACTAAGAACAGATTATCCGCTTCATTTCCCAACAGAATGTCATCGAAAGCAAAAGTGATGCGAATATACTTGGAAGTGACAACTAAGTTAATGAAGAGTCAATGGACAAATTTTATGGAGGAAGGGACCCAAAACTTCAGAAAGTTTGGAGGCGATGCTCGTTAAAGCTCCAATAAGCATCCACCCAGTTCAAGCAGCATGAGGCATTTGAGAGACTAGCGCATAGTAAGGATGGTCTTTTCCTTCATCTGAAGGATCCGTAGGAATCAACAAGGATCAACACAACTCAGCCAACCCCACACCAGAGTCAAAGTCATTGGCAAGTTGAAACAGCATATCATATCAAAAGTTCGACTACTCAACAACAACAACGGAGAGCAACTGGGAGCCAAGAGGCGCATTGCAGCTAGAGCGGAAGATTGAAACCTCAACATAGGCGAGGAGTTGTAGTGTCCACAAAGGCTTCGACGAGGACGTCGAAGGGATGAGTGGGGGAGATTGTCACGGACAAACTTCGAAACAGGATGTTTGATATAATGCTTATGTATGTCCGTGTCTTTTTATTTGTTTATGCTTTGCACAGCATATAGAGAGACAACCAAAGGCCTAATAGTCCCATTTTAGTTGGGTTTGGTGGCCTCTTTAGGCTTGTAAATAAAGGTTGTGTCATGTGGACACGTGTGAGAGATTATTCGGTCTGTAATGTACCATTTTATCCCTTTGTTGTGCAACTGTTCTAAGCTTGTAAAGTCTATTTGTAATTTGAATTGTCTATGAAGTGTTTTTCGGAAATGTTTACTTGTGAATCCCGAGTGAGACGTTTACTCTAACCCGTTTTCTCTTTTGTGGGTCCTAACGGATTATGGGAGGCTTCGGGGAGGCTGACTTTTGCGGACGGACACGCAAGGGTGCCGCACGACCAAGGATTGAAAGCATATAGTGCTATTGCCCTACTGCCCGACGTACTTCTTTGTGATACAACTGAATAGTGGGTGAGATGCAATCAAGTGGAGCAAACCTGCGAGCCCTTCATTTCCAACTTGAATTTCCAGATATTAGAATCTTGAATCATCTCACTCTGTGTTAAACATCACACACAACAAAATGTCAGCAAATGTGAACTACAAAGCAACAAAACCTAATAATACTCGAGAAACATAAAAAGAGGTCAAACCCTCTGCATCTCGGGCTTGGACACAAAGGACTGGGCGACACTCTCCAAGCTCTCATTCAAAACCTCCGTGATGGTCGATGTGATGGCCTCTGCTTGCTTCGACGGGACCCCTTCCTTCTCCAACCTCCAGACCTACACAAGCAAATACACAAATGTCAGCAAATGTGAACTACAAAGCAACAAAACCTAATAATACTCAAGAAACATAAAAAGAGGTCAAACCCTCTGCATCTCGGGCTTGGACACAAAGGACTGGGCGACGCTCTCCAAGCTCTCATTCAAAACCTCCGTGATGGTCGATGTGATGGCCTCTGCTTGCTTCGACGGGACCCCTTCCTTCTCCAACCTCCTGACCTACACAAGCAAAAACACAAATGTCAGCAAATGTGAACTACAAAGCAACAAAACCTAATAATACTCAAGAAACATAAAAAAAGGTCAGACCCTCTGCATCTCGGGCTTGGACACAAAGGACTGGGCGACACTCTCCAAGCTCTCATTCAAAACCTCCGTGATGGTCGATGCGATGGCCTCCGCTTGCTTCGACGGGGCCCCTTCCTTCTCCAACCTCCTGACCTACACAAGCAAAAACACAAACACCTGTAGCGCAACCGAGACCCCCTCCCATCAATCAAACACCGACAAGGTAGCGCAGTACCAGAGCGAGCGTGTCGATAAGGCAAGCCCTACTCCCGTTGCTCTTGACGAGTTGCGAAGAGAAGCGCTGCAGCAGCGACAAATTGGACCGAGGGCACCCGACTTGCGCCGCCGGCAGCCGCATCAGCGACCAGCAACGAAACCCTAACGCGGCGGCGCCTCTACTGCAGGTGATAGCCGCCGCAGACATCTGGATCGCGAAGTGAGAACTCGTCCGTCCGATTCGAGATCGAGGGGGATGAAAACGAAAAAAGGAATTATATTGTCGCGCCCGCTATCGACAGCCTTTCTTCTTCCTGTTGCTTAGGCCGCGAAGAGAAGGGTTTGATTTGGCTTCGAGGCCCCCTTGGCGCGATTGCTATGATGACGAAGACCGCGGAGCAGAGAGTTGGCAAGGCAAGCATCATAAGTTCATGTTCATAGCATCACACGTCTAATAATATTATTGTCATCCTTTTTTAGCTTATAATAAAAAATAATAATGCTGTCACAGTTGAACAAAGAAACTAATTAAAATAAAACATATTTCTCTATTATAATTAATTGATTGTATAAAATATTATGATCATATCTAATAAACATAATACAATAATTATCAACATGAATTGTAAAAAATGCGGTCATATCTAATAAAATTTTATTTTATTGGATTGTAAAAAATATTACCCTCATCTCTTATAAATATAAACAATAATTATCTACATATGGATCTTAGCAGATTTTAATAATTTTTAATATTAGTAAGATTGATGTAAATACTCTTAACTCGTCACTTAAATCTAACACTTTTTCAACAATTTTCATATAATTCATTTATCTTTCCCATCTTTCCTTTCTTCTTCTCGACTTAATTGAAACATAAATCATGATCAACCAAGTCCTCTTAGGTGTTTACATAAAAATAAGAAATATCTTATGAAAATATCATGGAATAAGGATTGATCATATTCATGGGGATTATGTAAATATCTCATTCAAAGTTCGAAACAATTATGACTTTTTCCGAGATTGGAGACGGTTACTAATTCATGATCTGACATGACATGATCAGAATGAAAACTTCATTCTCGATTCTGCGAGAATTTTTATTAAAGCGTTTCACTAGATGATTAGGGAACATATGTAAGAGATAATTTTAAAATATTCAAAATTCTTAATGTGAGGTTGTAAGTAACAAAAAAAAAAAAAGTTACAAATAGTAATCTCCAAAGATAAGAGTATGAGTGGTAATTGAGGGGTTCTATTTAGTAAAATTATATTTTATGTTTTAAAAATAATTATATAAAGTAAGTGATTACCAATAGCAAAAAAAAAAAAAAATAGCAATCTCCATCTTTTATTATCATTAAATTTATTTATTTATTTATTATTTTTAATTTAAACTTCTTGAGCAATCCTCTACTTCTCCTCACTATCATCAATTGTCGCCCATACTTATATCATCTTAAATATTTCTAATTTTATCTTTTATTGAATATTGGTGAATAAATCTTTTTTCTCTTTTCTAACTTTCCCAATAATAGGCACCGATTCTCTCCTAATTATTCACACATATTTATATTATCTTAAATATACCTATTTTATATTTTATTAAATATTGGCAAATGAAAATATTTTTTTCTTTTCTAACTTTTCTAATAAGAGGGCAGCTTCAAAAATATAATAAGATTCTGAGGTGAATCCTGTATACCACTATTAAATCAATATCTTAGATTAAAAAAAACTATTGAATGATATTATTTTATATAAAAATATTTTTAATATAAAAAATTATCATTGATAAGCAGAAATATAACAAGAGTACAAATCTAAATTTACATAATCATAAAGAATTATTTTTGTTGCGACAAACAATTTTATTGTTATTAGTGTTGATAAGAAATTATTTTAGAATATGTCAGAATATATCCCTATGACAAGATCCATAATAATATTTTAACCCTGATAATGTACATAATACATTTATTCTTGTGTCAGACCTAAAATTTCTAAACTTATCACCAATTTATAATGCTCATTAATAAAGTCCATATTATAAAGAAGTTTCAATGGATAAACTTTACATGTTATCACTAGAAAAGTAAAATACATGCAACAGATGACAAAACTTTAAACTCGAGTGCTAAGTGCTCCAGCGCTGCTTACATTGGCCTTGTGGTTACTATCAGCAATGGCCAAACTCATATGCAGCATCTAGGTAGAATTGAGCTTATTAAAGATGGAATAGAAAGAAACAAAGTTCAAACAATCGCACCTGAGTTGTTAGTCAATAGAAGGTTTTACTTGGGTGGCTTGCGAGAAGGATACAAAATATCATCAATGTTTTCCTTTATTTAGTTCCCCACTTTGTTCAGGTTCGTAGCTACACCTGAGGCCACCACCCTAGCATTCTTTCTAAACCTACACATTGACAAAACTTTCAGCATTTCTTTACTCAGAGTTGGACATGGAATATGTATGAATAGAATTAAAACTAAATACTTTCTTGTCGAAGAATTCATCCACTGAATGCTAAGCTGGTTGGTGTGCGTGTGGCTCAGAATGTAGTGTAGTATCTACTTGATATCTTACAAGTGAATCCCTAGAAACGCAGTTCCATGATGACAGGCATTATAGAACTGGCGCAATCGAGAAATAATAGATCAGTGTTACTGAGATGGCACAGGGTATCTATTCGGTCAAAGAGAGGATCACTGTCAAATGACCAACCATATTTATAGTTCATATCACTCGAATTGAATTGCTTTCGTGCATCTCAAAGCACGCATTACCTTGATTTCTGCATCTAGCCTCTGACCTGTGGGCGCTAGCCGTCTGCCATTCCTCTCCTTTGCCTTGTAACAGAAGAAATCGTTCGCTTCCTAAATGCCTGTGTGCAACGATATCTAATCAGTATCAAAGCCTTGTAGAAACAGCCAGATGATACAATGAGTTGAGGTTCCCCCAACCTGCAGTTTGCTGTGGTGAGTGGTTGACAGCCTCGTGCGCCATCACAAGTACACACCCTGGAAAGGCAGGCGAAGGCAAGTGAAGCCCATCGACTCCGACAGCTCATTAGGTGAGAAGGAAGGAGATATAAAATACTCCATTGGGACAGAGAGACGCCCCTATTCTTTCTTCTCTGGTCCCATTAAAGTCAGCAGCGCCACTTCCATCATGGGGCGTCTGAACCCAGGCAAGCTTCATGGGGCCTCACCCCAGTTTCCTTGGAGACCGTTCATGACTGCAGCAGCAGACTCCATTTCCACGCCTAATTTGCTGCTGCATCTCCACATTTCTGCCGACCTGAGAGCCCATTAAAGAAAGTAGAAACTGCGAGGAAATGGTCTCTTAAGAGACCCTCTGCTGCCACTTTCATGGCAGTAACGAATGCTTTTTTACTCCAGTTTGATTCACCGCCTTTTCATTGCACAAGTTCTTCGACTGGGGAGAACATCTGTCGACCCTCGTCGATTCTTTCACGTAAGAGATGGATAACATGCAGCCGCTGTGCCTCGTCTTCCTCTTCCTCTGCTCCACCCTGTTGCTGCAGTGGTCGCAGGGATGTCACCCCCACGACCGTTCGGCCCTTCTCACCTTCAAGGCCGGCATCACCGCCGACCCCTCCGGCCTCCTCCGCTCCTGGGACTCGGCCACGGACTGTTGCTCCGCGTGGGACGGCGTGGCCTGCGACGCTGCCTGATAAGGGTAAAAAACTGACTTGACATAACCCCCGGATTTGACGTAATACACCCCCCCCACGTCGGACGCCCAGTACGACGCGCTGCCCCAGAAATAGCATTAACGACGACACGACACGCACTCATACCCGCCGTACCCGAACGACCTCCTCGGCTGACCCATCACGACCGGCCGAGGCAGTCAAAGGCGCCAGCTGACACCCCCCATACCCTACGGCAGCTCGGCTCTCCACGCAACGCCCACGGCGGCGACAGACGCCGTCAGAGGTACGGTCATGCTCTGGCAGGATGGCCCATCAGGTAACATCAACCCCCCTTATAAATACCCCCCCCGGCTCCCAGCACAAGGGGGATCTCGAACCCAATACAATACTCCTTCCCACTAACTTGATCGTCGGAGGGGTCGGGCCGAGATACCGACCCGACCTGTGTGCAGGTACCCGACCACCGTCAACCCGATTCGTCAAGGCGGAGCTCTCAAGCAAGACCCTCTGCATCCGCCATCTCAAGCCCTACAAAGGGAGACACGACCGATCCCAGGCATTTGGGGCCCTGAACCAGCCGCGTCAACCCCAAAGTCGCGGCCAGAACGTTATTTACCGTAACAGATTGGCGCTAGAAGGAGGGCCGGCGTCCAAATGTCAAGCGATCAGCAAATTTACCCCGGCGGATCCTCAAATGCGGAGCTCCCCGCCTTAGGGGAACGGCGTGACGCGCCCCGCAGCGGTGTCAGAACGCTACTGGCGACTGTTCAACAACCCGGGCTTGTCACCCCCTGGCGGCGCACCCGCCAACTCCTCGCAAGTGTCGCCCGAGGCCTTTCATGACCTCGCCCACCAGGTCCGTGTTAGGATCGAGAGCACTAAGAGGGGGGGGGGGTGAATTAGTGCAGCGGAAATCTTACAGCGATTAAAAAACGAAAGCTGCGTTCGTTCAATAAAAACTATTATGATGCAAAAGCTAATTCTCAGTTTATATCTAAGTGCAGTTTGCGTCTAAGCGCAGATTGCGTCTAAGCGCAGTTTGCGTCTAAACACAGTTTGCGTCTAAGCGCAGTTTGCGTCTAAACACAGTTTGCGTCTAAGCGCAGTTTTGCGTCTAAGCGCAGTTTTCGTCTAAACTCAGATTTACGTCTAAACACAGTTTTACGTCTAAACTTTGAAACTCGTTTGTATACTCGCAGAAGGCAGTTATGCAGTTGAAATCAAGACGTAAACATGAACTGAGATCTGATGATTGTGCGAGGAAAGCCGATTTACGTCTGAATGTAGATTCGAAAGAACAGCACTTAGAACTTGTTCGTGAAAGCGCAGAGAGCAGTAGTAATGAAGGAGGTTTGCAGTAATGATAAAGTGCTCAAGAATAAACGCAAACCAGAGATTTAGAGTGGTTCGGTCAGTCTTGACCTACTCCACTTTTGGCTTCCTCCACCGACGAGGTTGCCGACGTCAACTAGGGGCCTTCCTTCAATAGGCGAAGGCCAAACTGCCCTTTTACAGTTTCTCTCCTTTTGACAGGCTCAGGAGACAACCTTTACAGACCTTTCTCTCCTCACTTTACAACTGAAAACTTGAAGAACAGAAGGAGGAGACTTAAAGGCTTTACAACACTTTTGAGCTCTTAGAATCACAGAAAAGATCAAGATTTCGGTGTAGGTCTGTATCCTTTCAGTGTTGAATGGGTGGGGTATTTATAGGCCCCAACCCCATTCAAATTTGGAGCTCAAAACGATCAAATCCCGGAATTCCGGGATCAGGCGGTTGCACCTCTTGACTGGAGAGGTAGCACCGCCTGGCAGAGCTCGAAGTCTGAGCTCAGGCGGTTGCACCTCCTGACTGGAGAGGTTGCACCGCCTGGCAGAGCTCGAAGACTGAGCTCAGGCGAATGCACCTTCTCTGTCAGAGGTGGTTGCGCCTCTCTGCCAGAGCTCGAAGACCGAGCTCAGGCGGTGCATCTCCTGATCAGAGAGGTTTCACCTCTCTGCCAGAGGTGGTTGCACCTCTCTGCCAGAGGTGGTTGCACCTCTCTGCCAGAGCTCGAAGACCGAGCTTAGGCGGTGCATCTCCTGGCCAGAGAGGTCGTACTTCTCTTCCAGAGCTCGAAGACTGAGCTCGGTGATTGCATCACCAGGCAGAGCTCGAAACTTGAGCTCAGGCGGTGCTACCGCTTGACAGAGGAGGTTGCACCGCCTAGTCTCGCTTGGAGACTGAGCCCTGGGCGGTTGCACCTCTTGGCTGGGGCGGTTGCACCGCCCAGTCTCGCTGGGAGACTTAGCCTGGGCGGTGGCACCTCCCTGCCTGGGCGGTTGCACCTCCCACAGCTACTTGGGTTCGAATGGGTTGAACCATTCGACCCAACTTGAGTTCTTCAGGGGCCCAATTGCCCCAGGATTAAGCTAATGGGATCACCTCCCATTTCTAACTTAATCACCGTGCTAACTACGATTAAATCTAAGACAATTTCTGCAGCTTTGCTTCGGTACGTCAATCGCTTCTTCCGGCGAGTTTCCGGCGAACTTCCGTCGATCATCCGATGAACCCTCGGTGATGCTTCTGCGGACTTCCGGCAAACTCCTGGACTTTGCGACGATCCACTTGGCGAGTTCCGACGAGCTTCGCTTGGCAAGCTTCTGGACTTCTCGGATCTGTTCTCGCAGAACCTCCGACGACCGTTCGTACTTCCGTCGAACTCTCGAACTCCCAACGTGATCATGAACTTGACTCTGGCGCAACTCCTGCTGCTTGTCTATCTTTCATCGTAGTTAATCCTGCACACTTAAAACAAAACTTCGATCGAGACAATTAATCCTAAGCAATTAACCAAGTTGTCCGGCATGTCATTGGTCCCTCGACGCTTCGTCTGATTCTTCGGCGCATCGTCCTCTCCTGCGGCCTATTGCCCAATCGGCCAGTTGACTCCGCAACTCCGATATCCTTGGCACAATACCCGCTCTTCTTGGCCCGATGCCCGAGTCCACGGCCCGAAGCCTTCTATCGATACGTCGACCGATCCACCGGCCCGACGTCCAATCTTCTGACATGTTCCTCCGGCACAACATGATTTTCCTGCTTTAATTGTCTCATCCTGATCAAAGCATCCTGCGTCACTCAAAACGCAGATTAAATCATAAACATATATCAAGTAGTTTCATCATCAAAATACGAGATTCAACAGTCCGAACTCTGACAAGCATGGTGCAGACCATTATCTCCCAACGAACCCCTCCGCGTGCGGCGAGGCCCTCGCAGCAACAGGAGACTCTCGCCCGGACCCACGCACCACCCCCAGAACTTCCGGGCTCGCCTCGAAACCCCACAACCCGACCGGGGAGCAGGGAAGCCGAGGACACGGTGAGCCACCCCGAGCCCGAGGCCCCGACTGCTGACTCGACGAACGCCCTACGGGCCCAACTGCGCCTCGTCAGTCAAAGGCTGGACGAGGTACAACAGGAGGTTCGTAAGTCAAAAGGAGAACCCGGGACGGACGGACACCAAGGATCTCCGTTCACCCCCGAGATACAGGATCAGGCGATCCCGCCGCACTTCTGCCTCCCTGCCCTGGACGCGTATGACGGCGCAACCGACCCCGCGGACCATGTGGCCGCTTTTCGGGCCCAGATGGCGCTGTTCGGGACTTCAGACGCCCTGATGTGCCGGGCATTCCCGACGACCTTGCGAGGACCAGCCCGCGCATGGTATAGCGGCCTGAAGCCAGGGACCATCGCCTCCTTCGACCAGCTCGCCAAGGATTTTGAGCTTAACTTCCTAGCATACTCCCGACCGAAGCCATCTATGGCGTTGCTCTTGGGGCTCAACCAGAAGGAGGACGAGCCCCTTTCTCACTTTGTGAATCGGTTTACGACGCAAATCCGTGGACTATCGGATGCTCACCCCTCTCTCTTGATGCAGGCCTTCATGACCGGCCTACGGCCCTCCAGGTTCTTCTGGTCGCTCGTGGAAAGGCCCCCCGTCGCGGTCCCTGAGATGCTCCAACGGGCCAGCCAGTTCATCGCCGCAGAAACTTGGATGGTGGGAAAGCGAGAAGAGCACAGAAAGGTCAAGTCGGAGCCGCCCCGACACCAGCAACCCACCACCTCCCGGCGAAAGTTGGACAGGCCTGACCCAAGGCCTCCTCTTCCCGCCTTGAACTCCTCCCGGACGGAGATATTCCTACACGAAAGGGGGAAGGGGCTGCTCAGGGACCCCCACCCGATGAAGAACCCGCGGGAGCTCGCAGACCGCTCAAAGTACTGCCGATTTCATCGACAGCACGGGCACGACACGGAGCAGTGTTACGAGCTAAAAAGACAAATCGAGGAGCTCATCCTCAGAGGCCATCTCGGCCAGTACCTCCGGTCGAGCAAAGAGCAGTCTCCTCGTCCGGAGGGCCCTGTTGAGCGACACATCGATGTCATAGCCGGGGGCCCCGCATCCGGAGGAAGTTCTATGTCGGGCAGGAAGGCCTATGCCCGGACCGCCCCCGACGAAGCCTCGGGGCGTGAGCCTTGTTGGGAAATTATTGGGGACGACATCACATGCGCAGCGGAAGAACAAGAAAACAAAAATCCCCGATTCCCAAAAAGATGTTCGTCGTCGTGCGAAGATTGGTGCGCAAAAATCCACAAAACACAAAACTGCGTATAGAGATTGTGTTACATAGGGAGATCGTATATCCCTGTTTCCTTGCAGATCCTTAGGAGAGGGTGAAGGAGGTCAAGCGTCCTCCTCTCTAGCGGTGATCCACACAGCAGGGTTGTGACGACCCTCCTCAAAACTCCAGGCCTACTCTGAGGTGGAGAGGGAGAGGAGAATAGGAAGGGCAAGTAAAGACTCTAGCCTATGAGGCTGTGAATCCCTCCTATTTATAGAGATCCCGTGTCAAACCCTAATGGGTCCTTCCCTAGTGGGTATTGGATCTGCATCCAATAAGACAAGGGCTCCATCGGATATCTCATATCCGAACCTCTACTCATCGCAATGCCTACCATATGTGTGTGACCCTCTAGGCCCAATATCGAGCTGGCCGTGAGTCATACCTGTCAGAACTCCTTCTGACTGAGTGAATTATTATCTCTGTAATAATTCACTTGACTCATCGACTACGGACGTACTAGGCCACTACGCTGTAGTCCCCAGACGATACAGGGGAATCCAATCCATTGGACCTGTCTATCCTCAGTTACCATATACCTATAGTCCCTCATCCATCTAATATCCCAGAGACCGTATATCGAGCATGGTGCTGTCAGACCCATACGGTTTCTACTCGAGTCTCGCTCTAATCGGATTCTCCCGGAGAACTCTTTCTCTCTCAACCCGAATGACCCTGGCCAGGGATTTATCTGAGCAAGAACACATGGGATATTCCTCTCATGATGCCGAGAGTGGATGATCCTCTGTCGACACTCAATAGCCCTCGTAAGGTCGACTACCACTCTCAATGACCAGCTGTACTAGATCTGGGAACAGCCAAACCTATAAGTCTGGTATCAAAGAGTGGAGCACTCATATAGGACATCCTTGGTGTCTCAAGTCTAAGGACCAGATACACCACTAGAACTACGGAATCGCTGTCTGACAATAAGGCATCATCAACCATCCAGCATTCCGTAAGCGGATCAATCAGTGAACTCATTCTCCAATGAGCACCTGTACTGTATCCCTAGTGTCCCTATACGAGCAGCTATGAGACTAGCTGCATCCATCATATGGACGGGTATACAGCACACCAGTCTATCCGGTTATCATGATGTCCCTCTCGAGTAACCTATGACCGGGATTATTTAGGATATGTGTTTAAAGGTGAATCGATCTCATTATCGTGATCTCATCACGATCCGATTCCCATTGCACAAATCCAATGATATCACAATATATATGCATTTATGCAATAGTTATAAAGTGATATACGCCAAAATATAATAAGCAAAAAGATTCTGTATCAAGTCACACGTGCCATCACTCACGTGATTGGCTTGCTGGGCACCTATGACTAGCAATCTCCCACTTGACCTAAAGCCAATCACCTATGTGTCTGATCCCCATCAGACCCCTGTGACGCTCAAAGACAATCTGAGACAACGGCTTTGTCAGTGGATCTGCAATGTTATCTTCGGATGGAACTCTTTCCACTGCTACATCTCCTCGGGTTACGATCTCTCTTATAAGCTAGAACCTCCTCAGAACATTTCTGATGAGACCCGGGTTCCCTTATTTGAGTAATCGCCCCATAGTTGTCGCAATATAAGGAAGTCGAGTTCTCGCTATTCGTAACGATTCCCAAATCTGTGATGAACATCTTCACCCAGACTCCCTCTTTTGTTGCATCCGATGCAGCAATGTACTCCGCCTCTGTTGTCGAGTCAGCAGTGGTATCTTGCTTGGAACTCTTCCAGCACACTGCTCCTCCATTCAAGGTGTACACATACCCTGAATTTGACTTGCTATCATCGACATCAAACTGAAAACTTGAGTCAGTGAAGCCTTCAACCTTAAGGCTATTACCTCCATATACTAGTAAAAGATCCTTAGTCCTTCTCAAGTACTTAAGGATACACTTTACTGCTTTCCAGTGCTCCAAGCCTGGATCCGCCTGATACCTGCTCGTGACACTCAGAGCATGCGCTATATCAGGCCTAGTACATAGCATGGCATACATGATAGACCCTATTGCTGAGGCAAAAGGTATCATATTCATGTTTGCCCTTTGGAAATTTCCATGCCAAACCTTTTGACAATGGTTTCTATGTACCTGGACTGGGACAAGCCAAGCATCCTCTTGGATCTATCTCTATAGATTCTAATCCCCAAGATATATGATGCTTCCCCTAAGTCCTTCAAGGAGAAGTCTCTAGATAACCAAGCATTTACTGTGGATAGCATTCCTATGTCATTCCCAATGATGAGGATGTCATCCACATATAACACCAAAAAAGTGATAGCGCTCCCACTTACCTTTCTGTATACACAAGGCTCATCTTCGTTCTTAACGAAGTCATAAGATCTGATTGCCTCATCAAATCTTATGTTCCAACTTCGGGAAGCTTGCTTTAGTCCATAAATGGATCTAAGCAACCTACACACCTTATCTGGGCAGTTCTTGGACACGTATCCCTCAGGTTGCATCATATACACCTCCTCCTCGAGGTTCCCGTTGAGGAATGCGGTTTTCACATCCATCTGCCAGATCTCATAATCATAGTGTGCTGCAATAGCCAATAGAATTCTGATGGATTTTAGCATTGCTACGGGTGAGAAGGTTTCGTCGTAGTCAACACCTTGCCTTTTGACGATACCCTTTAGCCACTAGCCTTTCTTTATAGGTCTCTACCTTTCCATCTACTCCGATCTTTTTCTTAAAGATCCATTTGCAACCGATGGGTACAATACCTTCGGGCGCATCAACTAGGTTCCAAACCTTATTGGAGTACATAGAATCCATCTCAGAATTCATGGCTTCTTGCCACTTCCCGGAGTCTATACTCATAATAGCCTCCTCATAGGTCTGAGGATCAATATCCTCTACATCCTCTGCTCTAATATGTCCCACATATCTCTCAGGAGGATGGGATACTCTATCAGACCTGCGTAAAGTTGAAACTTGTGTATTAGGTACCTGAACAGACTCGGGCTGTAGAGTGGTGCTTGAGCTTGGTTCTCTAACTTCGCTCAACTCTATCATTCTCCCATTGTCTCCGCCAAGAATGTGTTCCTTCTTAAGGAACACTGCTCTCTTAGCTACAAAGACCTTTTGGTCCTCGAGATGATAGAAGTAATACCCACAAGTTTCCTTGGGGTATCCCACAAATATGCATCGCTCTGTCCTTGATTCTAACTTATCGGGGTTGTGTCTTTTAACGTGGGCAGGGCAGCCCCAAATCTTAACAACCTTAAGATCAGGCTTCTTCCCTTTCCATATCTCATATGGTGTAGACACTACCGACTTAGTTAGAACTCTGTTCAGAAGGTAAGATGCGGTTTCTAGGGCATATCCCCAGAATAAGATGGGTAGGTCAGCGAAACTCATCATGGACCGTACCATATCTAATAGCGTACGATTTTTCCTTTCAGAGACACCATTGAGCTGAGGTGTATAAGGAGGTGTCCATTGGGATAATATCCCATGGTCCTTGAGGAACTGAGTAAACTCTGTACTTAAGTATTCACCTCCTCGATCTGATCGAAGAGTTTTGATATTCTTTCCAGTCTGGTTCTCCACCTCATTCTTATACTCTCTGAATTTCTCAAAAGCCTCGGACTTGTACTTTATTAAGTACACATATCCATACCTTGAGAAATCATCAGTAAATGTAATGAAGTAGGAGTAACCTCCAATGGCATGAGTTGACATGGGTCCACATACATCACTATGTATGAGTTCCAACAACTCATTGGCTCTCTCTCCAGTTCTACTAAATGGAGATTTGGTCAGTTTTCCACGAATGCAAGGCTCACAAGTTGCATAAGACACATAGTCGAATGTGTTAGGATCGAGAGCACTAAGAGGGGGGGGGTGAATTAGTGCAGCGGAAATCTTTTAGCAATTTAAAAATGAAAGCTGCGTTCGTCCGATAGAAACGATTTCGATGTAAAAGCCGATTCTAAGATTACTTAAGATTAAGCGCAGTTTACGTCTAAGCGCAGTTTATGTCTAAACTCAGTTTGCGTCTAAATACAGTTTGCGTCTAAACGCAGTTTTGCGTCTAAACACAGTTTTACGTCTAAACGCAGTTTTGCGTCTAAACTCAGTTTACGTCTTAAACGCAGTTTTATGTCTAAACGCAGTTTGCGTCTAAAAGTAGTTTGTCTAAAACACAGTTTTATGTCTAAACACAGTTTGCGCAGTTTGCGTCTAAACACAGTTTTGCGTCTAAACTCAGTTTACGTCTAAACGCAGTTTTACGTCTAAACGCAGTTTGCGTCTAAACGCAGTTTTACGTCTAAACGTAGTTTTACGTTTAAAAGAGGTTTACGTCTAAAACACAGTTTTATGTTTAAACACAGTTTGAGCAGTTTACGTTTAAACGCAGTTTTACGTCTAAACGCAGTTTGCGTCTAAACACAGTTTTACGTCTAAACGCAGTTTTACGTCTAAACGTAGTTTTACGTCTAAACGTAGTTTTACGTCTAAACGTAGTTTGCGTCTAAAACAGTTTCAAAGGGATCTAAACTCAGAAGCTAGTTCATAAAAGCACAGAAGACAGTTTTGCAGAATCAAAACACAAACGTAAGCTGATCGTACGAAAAACACAGATTTACGTCCGAATGCAGATTCGAAAAGATCAGCACTTAGAACTTGTTCGTAAAGGCGCAGAGAGCAATAGTTATGTAGGAGGTTTGCAGCAATGATAAGGAACTCAAAAATAAACGCAAACCAGAGATTTAGAGTGGTTCGGTCAGTCTTGACCTACTCCACTTTTGGCTTCCTCTACCGACGAGGTCACCGACGTCAACTAGCTGCCTTCCTTCAATGGGCGAAGGCCAACTGCCCTTTTACAGTTTCACTCCTTTTGACGGGCTCAGGAGACAACCCTTACAGATCCTTTCTCTCCTCTCTTTACAACTCAAGACTTGAAGAATAGAAAGAGGAGAACTTTTGGACTTTACACAAGTTTGAGCTCTTAGAATCACATAAAAGATCAAGAATTCGTAGTGGATCTGTATACTTTCTGTGCTGAATGGGTGGGGTATTTATAGGCCCCAACCCAGTTCAAACTTGGAGCTCAAAACGATCAAATCCCGGAATTCCGGGATCAGGCGGTTGCACCTCTTGACTGGAGAGGTTGCACCGCCTGGCAGAGCTAGAAGTCTGAGCTCAGGCGGTTGCACCCCTTGACTGGAGAGGTTGCACCGCCTGGCAGAGCTCGAAGACTGAGCTCAGGCGGTTGCACCTTCTCTGTCAGGGGTGGTTGCACCTCTCTGCCAGAGCTCGAAGACCGAGCTCAGGCGGTGCATCTCCTGACCAGAGAGGTTTCACCTCTCTTCCAGAGGTGGTTGCACCTCTCTGCCAGAGGTGGTTGCACCTCTCTGCCAGAGGTGGTTGCACCTCTCTGCCAGAGCTCGAAGACCGAGCTCAGGCGGTGCATCTCCTGACCAGAGAGGTTGCATCTCTCTGCCAGAGCTCGAAGATCGAGCTCGGTGGTTGCATCACCTGGCAGAGCTCGAAACTTGAGCTCTGGCGGTGCTACCTCTTGACAGAGGAGGTTGCACCGCCCAGTCTCGCTTGGAGACTGAGCCCTGGGCGGTTGCACCTCTTGGCTGGGGCGGTTGCACCTCTTTCACTATTTCAGCTCACTTGGTTTGGCTCCAAACTTGGCCCAAACCAATCCGAACTTGAGCCTAATTGGCCCCTACTTGGGTCATAGGATTAACACCTAATCCTAACCCTAATTAACGTGCTAACTATGATTTTAAAGACATTTTCTAAGCTATTACAAAGTCCGCAAGTCAAGACTTCTTCTGGCGAGCTTCCGGCAAACTTCCGACGGTCTTCCGATGAACTCTCGGAAACCATTCTGCGGACTCCCGGCAAGCTCCTAGACTTCACGATTTGTTCTTAGCGAGTTCCAACGAGCTTCTTCGGCAAGCTCTGATCTTTCTCGGCGAGCTCCGCGAACTTCCAACGAACCTTCTGGCGAGCTTCCGAAAAACCCTTCGACAAGCTCCCAACTCATCCTCGGCTAGTTCCGGTAGCATTCCCGACGAACCTTCGGACTTCCGTCGAACTCTCGAACTCGCAACAAATCCTTCGTGCTTGACTCCGACACTTTGTTTCGCTTTATGTCGTCATCGTTATCATAGTTAATCCTGCACAACAAAACAAAAACTTCGATCGAGACAATTAATCCTAAGCAATTAACCAAGTTGTCCGACATGTCATTGGTCCCTCGACGCTTCGTCCGATTCTTCGGCGCATCGTCCTCTCCTGCAGCCTATTGCCCAATCGGCCAGTTGATTCCGCAACTCCGATATCCTTGGCACAATACCCGCTCTTCTTGGCCTGATGCCCGATTCCATGGCCCGAAGCCTTCTGTCGATACGTCGACCGATCCACCGGCCCGACGTCCAATCTTCTGACATGTTCCTTCGGCACAACATGATTTTCCTGCTTTAATTGTCTCATCCTGATCGAAGCATCCTGCGTCACTCAAACCGCAGATTAAATCATAAACATATATCAAGTAGTTTCATCATCAAAATACGAGATTCAACAATCTCCCCCTTTTTGATGATGACAACCACTTGATGACGGAGTTAAACTTAACTCCCGGAGTTTAAACAAACTCCCCCTATCAATATGCCATATTGATAGAACCTTGAATTCAAACTGAATTCAAGTCATTGCAATATTCATCATGAATACTTGCAACACGTCAACATGAACATATGCATAAACTTATGCATCACATGTCATGTCTTCAACATACTTCTCCCCCTTTGTCATCAACAAAAAGGAGAAGTACCACAATCAAGTGTGTGTGGTATTGGTTCAACTCATTGCATGAAAATCATAATATCAAGTTTTATCATCATGCAAGTTTGCTAATATCAAATATCAACATGAAAAATTGCGATGTAAGCTTTTGATATCATAACGCAAACATTTCAAGTGTTTATCAATTGTAGCATTTCATCACATGGTAAGATATCAACGCGTAAAATTACGATACAAGTTCTTGATATCTTAACGCATGATGCAAACATGGCAAAATGCAAGTTTGGCAATCATAGCATCAATTCATATATCTCTTAATGATGCAAGCATTGCAAATATGGCAATCATATCAATTCATATGTCTCTTGATGATGCAAGCATAGCATCAGTGTTCATAGCATTAATTCATATATTTCTTAATGATGCAAGCATTGCAAATATGGCAATCATATCAATTCATGTCTTTTGATGATGCAAGCATAGCATCAGTGTTCATAGCATCAATTCATATATTTCTCCCCCTTTGTCATCAACAAAACGGAGAATGATATAAGCAAATTTTAAGCATAAGTGCTTGTTGTTATGTATGTGAAATAAATCCTTGCAAGTAAAAACACTTTCATCCATATTCATTAAATCCATTTCTCAAAAAATATTTTTCACATGATATGTGTATGAGAGATGTATTTGCTAGTTGATTACATATGTCAAAATTCAATGATATGAACTAAACTTGATATGACATATGCTTGTTGTTATGTATGTGAAATAAATCCTTGCAAGTAAAAACACTTTCATCCATATTTATCAAATCCATTTCTCAAAAAATATTTTTCACATGATATGTGTATGAGAGATGTATTTGCTAGTTGATTACATATGTCAAAATTCAATGATATGAACTAAACTTGATATGACATATGCTTGTTAAGAAGAGAGTGAACTTGATATGTTAGATTCAAGAGAATCCGAAAATGAAATTTGACTCTTTCTTCCATTCGGACAAGGTTTTGCTATAGATATTCAATTACAATAATAAAGATAAGACATTGCTCATCATCATGGTAGTATGATAGCAAGTTTACCATATACAAGCTAGCAAAAAATTTCTACATTTTAAGGCCCGCAAGCTAGCAATTTTGAGATGTTCAAGAAAGCAACTCTTTCTTCTTGAAATATAAGTTTTGCTAGATGTGCAAGTTAACTTTTTGCTTCTTGAGATAGGCAAGATAGCATTCCTTGGTGATGTTCAATATAGCTAAGTTCTACATCATGCAAGCTAGTGAATTTTATAACATTTTAGAACATGCATAATCACCAAAGCATCATAATTAGAGGGCACAAGTATTGCATGTATAATTGCATATCATAAATGTTTCATATCTTGATGGTATCAATTTTGTCAAATTATATCCTACCATGCATGATCAAAACTTCTCCCCATTTTATCATTGAAAACAAGAAGGAAGTAGGGGGAAGAGCATAAAAGTGTTAAATATTTCAAGGCATTTATATCATAGATCAAGTCATGATTCGTGATTCATCATAAAGCAAGTTAGTTTTCAATCATCACATAAGGCATTTAAGGAATTTTTGAAACATAGGAGAATGATTAATTTAAGCATACAATGTTTCAATCCAATCCAAGTCATGAATATCAATGCTTTCATATTGTGAGTATCAATTCATGAATACCACAAGATATTATTTGTGACTTCAATTTTGCAAGATCAAGATTATGATTTAAATAAAACTTATTCAAATCAATTCATAATCAAGTCATTAAAATTAATTTCGAGATTCACAAAATATCATGAAATCAAAAGACAAGTTGCATTTCATTTGAAGAACTCCTTTTTGATAAATGTAGGGAGCATAATGAACGATCTTGATTTATAAAGAGCTTCATGTTATAATTATCAAGATCATGATTTTAATAATTATTCTCTTTAGCAAAGAATCACAAAAGCACTTTATTTTTGCATAAGAATTCTCATTGTATTATGATTTATAAATTCTTTTTCTGCACATGAATCATAGGAGATATGTATGTGAAACAAATCTTTGCAAGCAAAGACACTATCATTCATATTTCAAGATGGAATTTATAAGCAGGAATCATTTCATCAAATCCATTTTAGAAAAATATTTTTCATAAGTGTATGAGAAAATCCGATTGTTAGGATACCAATTGTTAAGTGAATCCGAAAATGAAATTAGTACTTTCATGCATTCGGATAAGATTTTGCTATAGATTTTCAAGTTCAATTATGAAGATAAAACATGCTCATGATCATAAAAATTTATGTATCCAAAACATATAATTTCCAACATGTTATAGTGTAAAATCATCATGGCAATTAAGTGATTTGAACATTGAATCAAGAATGTCCGAAAAATAATCTTAACACGTTCATGCATTCGAGCACATTTTTGCCATAGTTTTTCAAATATACTCATGAGAATAACACATGCTTATCATCGGCTTAAAACCTCATGCATAAAATTGTTAATCAAAATATTTAATTTCATCATTATGCATTTCTTCAAATCAAACATGATCTTTAATTAAAGTCGAGAAATAACAATGGAAATCAACGTAATACACATTTTTACTTCTTAACCATGATTTCATATTTTCAATCAAGATCATTTTATTTATTTATTATAGAATATGCAATATTATCATTTTCGAAATTACTAGCATGATCATGTAATTTTCAAGAAAATTAATTCTAAACTAAAAAGAAAATACATCATGAAAGCGTCAAGTAATTTCAAAATAAATCAAAGGCATTCTAATTACCTCAACGTCGTAGGCTGTTAAGGCGTAGTTTGCCACCTCGCTTTTGTTGATTTTTTCTTCGTCTTCGGAGGAGCTCGATTCATCCCAATTTTTGTTCTTCTTCTTGCGTTTAAAGTAAGTAGTTCCATTCTTTTTGCTTTTTAATTTTCGTTTCATTTGTAGTTTAAGTTCACCATCACTTGAGCTTATGCTCGAGTGGTCTTCAAATGTTCTATGTCCCAAATCCTTCCTGTTCTTTGGAAGGTTGTTTTGTTCATCATTGTCCTCATCACTTGAGTCATCGCTCAAGTGGCATTCATTTGTCCGGAGTTCCAAATCCTTCCTGTTCTTTGGAAGGTGATTGTGTTCAACATGTTCATCATGTTCATTGTGCACCATTTCGTATGTCATCAACGAACCAATTAGTTCTTCAAGTGGTAAGTTGTTTAGGTTTTTAGCTTCTTGTATTGCAGTTACTTTTGAATTCCACTTCTTAGAAAGAGAACGCAAAATCTTGTTTACGAGTTCAAAATCCGAAAAACATTTTCCAAGAGCTCTTAAACTATTGACGACATCCGTGAAACGGGTGTACATGTCGCCTATAGTCTCGCTTGGTTGCATTCGAAAAAGCTCAAAATCATACAATAAAAAGTGAACTTTCGAGTCTTTGACTCTACTAGTTCCCTCGTGCGTGATTTCAAGTGTTCGCCAAATGTCAAAAGCCGTTTCGCACGTAGAAATCCGATTGAACTCATTTTTGTCCAAAGCGCAAAATAAGGCATTCATAGCCTTTGCGTTTAAAGAAAAATACTTCTTCTCCAAATCCGACCATTCGTTCGTCGGTTTAGAGGGAAGTTGAAAACCGTTTTCAATGATATTCCATAAATCCAAGTTCGTAGAAATCAAGAAAACTCTCATTCGAGTTTTCCAATAAGTGTAGTCCAATCCGTTAAACAACGGTGGACGAAAGACCGAAAAGCTCTCTTGAAAGCCATGAAGAGCCATTTCTCTCGGGTGTAAATCCGAAATGAGAAAAACCCTGCTCTGATACCAATTGTTAGGATCGAGAGCACTAAGAGGGGGGGGGGTGAATTAGTGCAGCGGAAATCTTTTAGCAATTTAAAATCTTTTAGCAATTTAGCAATTTTACGTCTAAACGCAGTTTTACGTCTAAACGTAGTTTTACGTCTAAACATAGTTTTACGTCTAAACGTAGTTTGCGTCTAAAACAGTTTCAAAGGGATCTAAACTCAGAAGCTAGTTCATAAAAGCGCAGAAGACAGTTTTGCAGAATCAAAACACAAACGTAAGCTGATCGTACGAAAAACACAGATTTACGTCCGAATGCAGATTCGAAAAGATCAGCACTTAGAACTTGTTCGTAAAGGCGCAGAGAGCAGTAGTTATGTAGGAGGTTTGCAGCAATGATAAGGAACTCAAAAATAAACGCAAACCAGAGATTTAGAGTGGTTCGGTCAGTCTTGACCTACTCCACTTTTGGCTTCCTCTACCGACGAGGTCACCGACGTCAACTAGCTGCCTTCCTTCAATGGGCGAAGGCCAACTGCCCTTTTACAGTTTCACTCCTTTTGATGGGCTCAGGAGACAACCCTTACAGATCCTTTCTCTCCTCTCTTTACAACTCAAGACTTGAAGAACAGAATGAGGAGAACTTTTGGACTTTACACAAGTTTGAGCTCTTAGAATCACAGAAAAGATCAAGAATTCGTAGTGGATCTGTATACTTTCTGTGCTGAATGGGTGGGGTATTTATAGGCCCCAACCCAGTTCAAACTTGGAGCTCAAAACGATCAAATCCCGGAATTCCGGGATCAGGCGGTTGCACCTCTTGACTGGAGAGGTTGCACCGCCTGGCAGAGCTAGAAGTCTGAGCTCAGGCGGTTGCACCCCTTGACTAGAGAGGTTGCACCGCCTGGCAGAGCTCGAAGACTGAGCTCAGGCGGTTGCACCTTCTCTGTCAGGGGTGGTTGCACCTCTCTGCCAGAGCTCGAAGACCGAGCTCAGGCGGTGCATCTCCTGACCAGAGAGGTTTCACCTCTCTTCCAGAGGTGGTTGCACCTCTCTGCCAGAGGTGGTTGCACCTCTCTGCCAGAGGTGGTTGCACCTCTCTGCCAGAGGTGGTTGCACCTCTCTGCCAGAGCTCGAAGACCGAGCTCAGGCGGTGCATCTCCTGACCAGAGAGGTTGCATCTCTCTGCCAGAGCTCGAAGATCGAGCTCGGTGGTTGCATCGCCTGGCAGAGCTCGAAACTTGAGCTCTGGCGGTGCTACCTCTTGACAGAGGAGGTTGCACCGCCCAGTCTCGCTTGGAGACTGAGCCCTGGGCGGTTGCACCTCTTTCACTATTTCAGCTCACTTGGTTTGGCTCCAAACTTGGCCCAAACCAATCCGAACTTGAGCCTAATTGGCCCCTACTTGGGTCATAGGATTAACACCTAATCCTAACCCTAATTAACGTGCTAACTATGATTTTAAAGACATTTTCTAAGCTATTACAAAGTCCGCAAGTCAAGACTTCTTCTGGCGAGCTTCCGGCAAACTTCCGACGGTCTTCCGATGAACTCTCGGAAACCATTCTGCGGACTCCCGGCAAGCTCCTAGACTTCACGATTTGTTCTTAGCGAGTTCCAACGAGCTTCTTCGGCAAGCTCTGATCTTTCTCGGCGAGCTTCGCGAACTTCCAACGAACCTTCTGGCGAGCTTCCGAAAAACCCTTCGGCAAGCTCCCAACTCATCCTCGGCTAGTTCCGGTAGCATTCCCGACAAACCTTCGGACTTCCGTCGAACTCTCGAACTCGCAACAAATCCTTCGTGCTTGACTCCGACACTTTGTTTCGCTTTATGTCTTCATCGTTATCATAGTTAATCCTGCACAACAAAACAAAAACTTCGATCGAGACAATTAATCCTAAGCAATTAACCAAGTTGTCCGACATGTCATTGGTCCCTCGACGCTTCGTCCGATTCTTCGGCGCATCGTCCTCTCCTGCAGCCTATTGCCCAATCGGCCAGTTGATTCCGCAACTCCGATATCCTTGGCACAATACCCGCTCTTCTTGGCCTGATGCCCGATTCCATGGCCCGAAGCCTTCTGTCGATACGTCGACCGATCCACCGGCCCGACGTCCAATCTTCTGACATGTTCCTTCGGCACAACATGATTTTCCTGCTTTAATTGTCTCATCCTGATCGAAGCATCCTGCGTCACTCAAACCGCAGATTAAATCATAAACATATATCAAGTAGTTTCATCATCAAAATACGAGATTCAACAGAATGGATCTAGATATCCATCATTTAGCAACTTTTGAATCATTTTTTCATGGATGTGACCTAGCCTACAATGCCACAGGTATGCACTGTTCAACTCATCTCGTTTCCTTTTGGACACATTTATATTCATGATATGTGGAGTGGTGTCTAACATAAATAAACCATTATGCAATGTTCCTTTCGTGATGATCTTATCATCTAATAATATCGAACAACCATTGTTCTCAAAAATAAATTTATATCCACTAACTGTTAAACATGAAATGGAGATAATGTTTTTGATAATAGAAGGAACAAAATAACATGCATCTAATGCAATAAAAGCTCCACTAGGCAGATGTAGGGCGACCTCGCCAACAGCTAATACAGCAACTTTTGCTCCATTACCCATCTTGAGGTCCATCTCGCCTCTCTCTAGTCTCCTAGGCCTTGCCAGAACCTGCAACGAATTGCATATATGATAAGCACTACCGGTATCCAATACCCATGTGTTATCATAAGAGTCTGACAAATTGAGACTGATCATGAATGTACCTGAAGCTTTATCAAGCTTTTGTTTCGCCCTTTCTGCAAGGTACTCTTTGCAGTTTCTCTTCCAGTGCCCATCTTTACCACTGTAGAATCACTGGCCTTTGTCCTTTGTTGGGTCTTTCTTAGCAACCTTTGCTTTACCTGGTTTGCCCTTGCCCTTTCTCTTCTTAAGGGACCTTTCTGCTTTCCTTTTCTTTTTGGTCTCACCAGTGTAGAGAACTGGCTTCTCTTTCTTAATAGTACTCTCTGCCTCCCTCAACATATTGAGGAGCTCTGGGAGAGTCACCTCAAGCTTGTTCATATTAAAATTCATTATGAACTGTGAAAAGGAATCTGGTAGGGACTGAAGCACAATGTTCACACACAAGTTATCCTCTAGGACCATTCCTAGACCTGTGAGTTTCTCTATCCACTCAATCATCTTTAGGACATGGTTCTGAACCGATGTCCCCTCAGTCATCCTAGCGCGGAAGAGGCTCTTGGATATCTCATATCGCTGAGTCCTTCCCTGTTCCTCAAATAATTTGCGGACATGTAGGAGAATGGATCTGGCATCCATCTTTTCATGTTGTCTCTGTAACTCTGGAGTCATAGAGCCCAACATATAGCACTGAGCAAGAGTGGAGTCATCAATGTACTTCACGTAGCGAGCGATCTCATCCTCGCTTGCCCCTTCTTCGGGCGTAGGCATCACTGTATCAAGGACGTACACGATTTTCTCCGCTGTGAGAACAATTCTCAAGTTATGGAGCCAATCCGTATAATTTGGACCAGTGAGGCGGTTGACATCAAGTATGCCACGTAAGGGATTTGAAAGCGACATTTTCTGAAAATAAAGATGTAGCAAAAATGAATAACATGCAGATTTTGCAAGAAATAAACTATCAAGATATGGACTTCTATCTTAATATGCTCCCACTATTTTACTAACGAGTCACGCGACACCCTAAGCACGTGAAACGGAAGTCTCCGGCATACTTCTAATGAGGATCAGGATCCAATCAGCGTCTTAGTGTAACCTCGAGGGACTCGACCAATCACACTAAGCCTAAAAGGTAGGCAACTCTTGCCGATCACAACTCCTTGTGATTCCCGTCCTGTTCGGCCTCCGAATCACCATGGCCTCGAGGGACTCGACCAACCATGATGCTCGGTTAAGTCAACACCTTCGTTACAAGATGAGTCTGATTTGATGATATACCCTCGAGGGACTCGACCAAGCATACCATGCCCTCAGGTCACCGGTGACATCTCTATGTTGTAAGCAAGATAGCGAATCGCGATATAGGTGAGTCTCGAGAGACTCGACCAACTAAACCTACACCGGGAATCGGTTCTGTTACGGTGAGTAACTTTTTAAGCCGTGGCCTCGGGGCCGACGCGGCTCGGTTCTGGGGCTCGGAATGTCGGGGATCTCGGGCTTAGCTCCCTCGGGGTCTCCCGGTCGGGATCGGTCGTTCGGGGCGGTAGATCGGGTCGGCAGCTCCGCAGCAGCGCCAGGAAGAGGTCACTTCGTCTTCGTTCCTGCACACAGGTCGGGTCGGAAGCTCGGCCCGACCCCTCCGACGAACAAGTTAGAGGAAGATGTGGAGGGGGTTTTGGAGGACGAAATGCCTCCATACAAGTGTGGTTTGTGAGTGTGTCCTCCTCCTCTCCTAATGGATGAGAGGGTATTTATAGGGGAGTATTCTGCAGGATGCACCTCGGTCAGCATGTTCGGCCTGCCTTTTGCAGGATGTACCTCGATCAGCGTGTTGGACCTCGGTCAGCGTGTTCGGCCTGGCTTTTGCAAGATGTACCTCGGTCAGCGTGTTGGACCTGGCTTTTGCAGGATATTAGTGTGCCTCGGTCAGCGTTTTGATCAATTCCGAGGTGCATGATGTCATTTGGAGCAGCTGAGACTGTTTGCCATTTTTTCCCTTAACATATTCCCCCTCGGAAAGAAGCTATGCGTCGGTCATTGTAACGGGAGTCCGAGGCATAGCTTCAGCTTTAGGCGGGTTGGCCGCGTGGGCGCAGTCCCGGGGAGCTGGAGGTCGAGGAGCACGACGCAGGTGGGTGAACCGCGCGGGTGTGTCCTGAGAGCTGGAGGTCGAGGAGCACGACGCAGGCGGGTGAACCGCGTGGGTGTGTCCTGAGAGCTGGAGGTCGAGGAACACGACGCATGCGGGAAAACCGCGCAGGTGTGTCTTGGGTGGCGTAAAGCCGTCGAGCCGAGGAGTGGCCGGGTGTGTCTTGGGTGGCGTAAAGCCAAAGAGCCGAGGAGCGGCGAGGTGTGTCTTGGGTGGCGTAAAGCCGAAGGGCCGAGGAACGGCCGAGCATGTCTTGGGTGGCGTAAAGCCGAAGGGCCGAGGAACGGCCGAGCATGTCTTGGGTGGCGTAAAGCCGAAGAGCCGAGGAGTGGTGAGGTGTGTCTTGGGTGGCGTAAAGCCGAAGAGCCGAAGAGCGGCCGAGCATGTCTTGGGTGGCGTAAAGCCGAAGAGCCGAGGAGCAGCCAGGTATGTCTTGGGTGGCGTAAAGCCGAAGGGCCGAGGAACGGCCGAGCATGTCTTGGGTGGCGTAAAGCCGAAGGGCCGAGGAGCGGCGAGGTATGTCTTGGGTGGCGTAAAGCCGAAGAGCACGACGCAGGCAGGCAGGCCGCGCAGGCATGGTCTCGGGTGGCGTAAAGCCGAAGAGCCGAGGAGCATGACGCAGGCAGGCAGGCCGCGCAGGCGTGGTCTCGGGTGGCGTAAAGCCGAGGAGCACGACGCAGGCGGGCAGGCCGCGCAGGCGTGGTCTCGGGTGGCGTAAAGCCGAAGAGCCGAGGAGCACGACGCGGGCAGGCAGGCCGCGCAGGTGTGGTCTCGGGTGGCGTAAAGCCGAGGAGCACGACGCAGGCGGGCAGGCCGCGCAGGCGTGGTCTCGGGAGGCGTAAAGCCGAAGAGCCGAGGAGCACGACGCATGCGGGCAGGCCGCGCAGGTGTGGTCTCGGGTGGCGTAAAGCCGAGGAGCACGACGCAGGCGGGCAGGCCGCGCAGGCGTGGTCTCGGGAGGCGTAAAGCCGAAGAGCCGAGGAGCACGACGCATGCGGGCAGACCGCGCAGGCGTGGTTGCGAGGGCCATGCGGCCGAGTGACACGGCGCCGGACGAGGTGATAGGCTCGGCCGAGAGACAACTTAAGCGGGGAGGTCGCGCTGAGGTGAACTCGACGGCGAAGGGCCGAGAAGCTCGGCGCAGGTAGGCTGCAGCCGAGTGACACCGCTCAGAGGGGCAGGCCGCTCTGAGGGGAGCTCGGGAGAGTGTGGCCGAGGGGTTCGACGCAGAAGGGCCGACCGTGCAAGCGTGTCTCTGGAACATGGGGCCAAGGAACACGACGCAGGCGGGCAGGCCGCGCAGGTCTGTCTCGGGAACATGGGGCCAAGGATCACGACGCAGGCGGGCTAGGGCCGCGCAGGTGTGGTCTCGGGTGGCGTAAAGCCGAAGAGTCGAGGAGCACGACGCAGGCGGGCAGGCCGCGCAGGCGTGTTCGCGAGGGCCATGCGGCCGAGTAGCACTACGTGCGTCGGGCTAATCGCGCAGGCGTGGTCACGAGGGCCATGCAGCCGAGTAGCATGACGCAAGCCGTGGAGGTAGGCTGGGGTCGAGCGACAACTCAGTCGGGCAAGCCGTGCTGAGGTGGACTTGATAGTGCATGGCCGAGGGGCTCGGCGCAGGAGTGTCGACCGCGCAAGCATGTCTCGGGAACATGGGGCCAGGGAGCACGACGCAGGCGGGCAGACCGCGCAGGTCTGTCTCGGGAACATGGGGCCAAGGAACACGGCGCAGGCGGGCTGGAGCCGCGCAGGTGTGGTCTCGGGTGGCGTAAAGCCAAAGAGCCGAGGAGCACGACGCAAGCGGGCAGACCGCGCAGGCGTGGTCGCGAGGGCCATGCGGCCGAGTAGCACGACGTGCGTCGAGCTGATCGCGCAGGTGTGGTCGCGAGGGCCATGCGGACGAGTGACACGGTGCAGGGGGACAGACCACGCAAGTGCGTCTCGGGCATTATGCAACCGATGAGGTCGGCTCCGGCCGATGAGGTCTCGGACAGGCCGTGGCCGAGGAAGTCTCGGGCCGAGAGATTACTCAGGCGGGCAAGCCGCGCATGGGGCCGAGGTAGCAGGTTGCGCCGTCAGCCGAGGAGCTGGCGCGGGCTGGCCGCGCATGGGGCAGAGGCAGTAAGCTGCGCTGTCAGGCGAGCAGCTGAGGCGTGCTGTCGCGCATGGGGCCCAAGGGTCAAGGCAGCGGGCTGCACCGTCAGCCGAGCAGCTGACGCGGGCTGGCCACGCATGAGGCCGAGGAGCCGAGGCAGCGCATGAGGTCGGCTCGGGTAGAGGAGGTCTTGGACAGGCTGTGGCCGAGGGAGTCTCGGGCCGAGAGGTTACTCAGGCGGGCAAAATGCGCAAGGGGCCGAGGGGCTGAGGCAGCGCATGAGGTCGGCTCGGGTAGAGGAGGTCTCGGACAGGCTGTGGCCGAGGGAGTCTCGGGCCGAGAGGTTACTCAGGCGGGCAAGCTGCGCAAGGGGCCGAGGAGCCGAGGCAGCGTGCAGCGTGTTTGCTGCGCATGGTGCCGAGGGGCCGAGGCAGCGTGTTGCTGCGCACGGGGCCGAGGGGCCGAGGCAGCGGGCTGCTTGCTGCACATGAGGCCGAGGAGCCGAGGCAGCGCATGAGGTCGGCTCGGGTAGAGGAGGTCTCGGACAGGCTATGGCCGAGGAAGTCTCGGGCCGAGAGGTTACTCAGGCGGGCAAGCTGGGGCCGAGGAGCAGAGGCGCGCGGGTTGGTCACGCGCATGGGGCCGACGCGGGCGGGTTGGTCGCGCGCGTGGGGCCGAGGGGTCGAGGAACCGAGGCGCGCGGGGTGCCGACGCGGGCGGGCTGTTCGCGCGCGGGGTGCCGACCCGGGCGGGCTATTCGCGCGCGGGGTGCCGACCCGGGCGGGATGGCCGCGCGTGTGTCAGCCGAGGAGCTCTCGGGCATACCGCGCAAGTGCGCCTCGGGCATTATGCGACCGAGGTGGCAGGCCGCTCTGAGGTGAACTCGACAGCGTATGGCCGAGAAGCTCGGCGCAGGCGGGCGGACCGTGCTTGGGGCCGAAGGCCGAGGCAGCGTGCAGCGTGTTGGCTGCGCATGTGGCCGAGGGGCCAAGGCAGCGGGCTGCTTGCTGCGCTTGGGGCCGAGGGGCCGAGGAAGCGTGTTGCTGCGCACGGGGCCGAGGCGCCGAGGCAGCAGGCTGCTAGCGCGGGCTGGCCGCGCATGGGACCGAGGCAGCAGGTTGCGCCGTCAGCCGAGGAGCTGAGGCAGCGTGTTGCCGCGCACGGAGCCGAGGGGCCGAGGCAGCGTATTGGCTGCGCACGGGGCCGAAGGGCCGAGCGGCGCCGAGAGGCCGAGGTAGCGTGGGGCCGAGGCAGCAAGCTGCGCTGGCTGGTCGCGCGCGGGGCGCGGAAGCGGGCGGGCTGTTCGCGCGCGGGGTGCCGACGCGGGCGGGCTGGTCGCGCGCGTGGGGCCGACGCGGGCGGTTCGGCCACGCGCGTGGGACCGAGGGGTCCAGGCGCGAGGGGCCGAGGCAGCAAGCTGCGCTGGCTGGTCGCGCGCGGGGCGCCGACGCGGGCGGGTTGTTCGCGCGCGGGGTGTCGACGCGGGCGGGCTGGTCGCGCGCGTGGGGCCGACGCGGGCGGTTCGGCCGCGCGCGTGGGACCGAGGGGTCCAGGCGCGAGGGGCCGAGGCAGCAAGCTGCGCTGGCTGGTCGCGCGCGGGGCGCCGACGCGGGCGGGCTGTTCGCGCGCGGGGTGCCGACTTGGGCGGGCTGGCCGCGCGCGTGGGGCCGAGGCAGCTCGGCGCAGGCAGAGACCAGCCCTCGCTGCTTCTGGTGCAGGTCGGTTGCAGCGGAGCAACCAAAGAGAAAGCTAACGTACCGTCATTCCGGGCCCTCCTTCTAGCGCCAAAATGTTACGGTGAGTAACTTTTTAAGCCGTGGCCTCGGGGCCGACGCGGCTCGGTTCTGGGGCTCGGAATGTCGGGGATCTCGGGCTTAGCTCCCTCGGGGTCTCCCGGTCGGGATCGGTCGTTCGGGCGGTAGATCGGGTCGGCAGCTCCGCAGCAGCGCCAGGAAGAGGTCACTTCGTCTTCGTTCCTGCACACAGGTCGGGTCGGAAGCTCGGCCCGACCCCTCCGACGAACAAGTTAGAGGAAGATGTGGAGGGGGTTTTGGAGGACGAAATGCCTCCATACAAGTGTGGTTTGTGAGTGTGTCCTCCTCCTCTCCTAATGGATGAGAGGGTATTTATAGGGGAGTATTCTGCAGGATGCACCTCGGTCAGCGTGTTCGGCCTGCCTTTTGCAGGATGTACCTCGATCAGCGTGTTGGACCTCGGTCAGCGTGTTTGGCCTGGCTTTTGCAGGATGTACCTCGGTCAGCGTGTTGGACCTGGCTTTTGCAGGATATTAGTGTGCCTCGGTCAGCGTTTTGATCAATTCCGAGGTGCATGATGTCATTTGGAGCAGCTGAGACTGTTTGTCATTTTTTCCCTTAACAGGTTCCTACTCATAACGATGGAAGGCCACGTGGGTCAATCTAATTGCCTCACGTTTATCGACTTAATATTATCGAGCGATGTTTCTCTAATTTGGTCTCCTAATATGACATGTCACACATATACATATTTAATATATATCTACATCGCATGCAAATATATATACATATCTAGTATGTGTATAAGTAATCACACCAGATGATCATGGACCACAACCTAATATGATTAGGCCCGAGCCAGTAGGCCTAATCACTCACATCAAGATCTATGTGTGCAACGGTGCATCTCCATGCCCTGTGATCGTCCATCTCGTCCTCGTCGGTTCCGTCGACATCTTGATGCATCTCCATGCATCACGATCGTCCGTCTCGTGGGTCCCGCTATCGCATCCACGCTCCCGCTGCGCCTCCTCATGTGATTACAACTTAATCATAGGCACACAGGCCCGACAATAAACGAGAAATATAATGGAGGTTCGCAGACCTCAATAATAATAATCACAAGTACACACATCATACATCACATATATAAATAATCATCATCATGTAAGACTACTAGATAATAATAAAAATAATAATCAACTAAACCTTTTAATTAATTAATATTTTTCTGAAATCAGGGACATGTAGGGAATTTCTCAATTCCTAAGGGTATTTTCGTAATTTGGAAAAGACAGAAACTGGAATTTCTCAAATTCCGAGGGGCAAAACTATCTTTTGCCCAGAAAACCCTAATACCCTTTACCCCTTTCGCTGCTGCCGCCGCCGCCACCCTGCCGGCGGCAGCCTGTGCGGCGGGGCGAGGGCACTGCCCTCGCCTGCAGGCGGCACGCCCACTGGCGGCGATGCCGCTGCCTCCGCAGGCGGTGCTGTACCGCCGGGCGGCCGCCCCTGTGGGGGGGTTTCGCCCGCGGGAGCAGCGGCGGCGCCTCTGCCCGTGGGCTGCCAGCCCCGCCAGCAGCAAGCCTGCTGCAAGCAGACCGCCGTCCGGCTGCTGCAGGCACAGCGCTTGCGCATGCGCCGGCGCTGTGCTGCCTGGCTGCGGCTGCGGCTACCGCTGCAGGTGGCTGCAGGCATGCAGATCGAGGGCAGCAACTGTTGCTGCCCTTCCTCGCTTTTGCGTCAACGATTTTGACGTCAATATTCTTCCTAAACACAACACACGCAGTTCAAAACCAATCATTCGCACGAACAACCTGGCTCTGATACCACTGTTGGGAAATTATTGGGGGCGACATCACATGCGCAGCGGAAGAACAAGAAAACAAAAATCCCCGATTCCCAAAAAGATGTTCGTCGTTGTGCGAAGATTGGTGCGCAAAAATCCACAAAACACAAAACTGCGTATAGAGATTGTGTTACCTAGGGAGATCGTATATCCCTGTTTCCTTGCAGATCCTTAGGAGAGGGTGAAGGAGGTCAAGCGTTCCTCCTCTCTAGCGACGACCCTCCTCAAAACTCCAGGCCTACTCTGAGGTGGAGAGGGAGAGGAGCGACGACCCTCCTCAAAACTCCAGGCCTATTCTGAGGTGGAGAGGGAGAGGAGAATAGAAAGGGCAAGCAAAGACTCTAGCCTATGAGGCTGTGAATCCCTCCTATTTATAGAGATCCCGTGTCAAACCCTAATGGGTCCTTCCCTAGTGGGTATTGGATCTGCATCCAATAAGACAAGGGCTCCGTCGGATATCTCATATCCGAACCTCATATCCGAACCTCTACTCATCGCAATGCCTACCATATGTGTGTGACCCTCTAGGCCCAATATCGAGCTGGCAGTGAGTCATACCTGTCAGAACTCCTTCTGACTGAGTGAATTATTATCTCTGTAATAATTCACTTGACTCATCGACTACGGACGTACTAGGCCACTACGCCGTAGTCCCCAGACGATACAGGGGAATCCAATCCATTGGACCTGTCTGTCCTCAGTTACCATATACCTATAGTCCCTCATCCATCTAATATCCTAGAGACCGTATATCGAGCATGGTGTTGTCAGACCCATACGGTTTCTACTCAAGTCTCGCTCTAATCGGATTCTCTCGGAGAACTCTTTCTCTCTCAACCCGAATGACCCTGGCCAGGGATTTATCTGAGCATGAACACATGGGATATTCCTCTCATGATGCTGAGAGTGGATGATCCTCTGTCGACACTCAATAGCCCTTGTAAGGTCGACTACCACTCCCAATGACCAGCTGTACTAGATCTGGGAACAACCAAACCTATAAGTCTGGTATCAAAGAGTGGAGCACTCATACAGGACATCCTTGGTGTCTCAAGTCTAAGGACCAGATACACCACTAGGACTACGGAATCGCTGTCTGACAATAAGGCATCATCAACCATCCAGCATTCCGTAAGCGGATCAATCAGTGAACTCATTCTCCAATGAGCACCTGTACTGTATCCCTAGTGTCCCTACACGAGCAGCTATGAGACCAGCTGCATCCATCATATGGACGGGTATACAGCACACCAGTCTATCCGGTTATCACGATGTCCCTCTCGAGTAACCTATGACCGGGATTATTTAGGATATGTGTTTAAAGGTGAATCGATCTCATTATCGTGATCTCATCACGATCCGATTCCCATTGCACAAATCCAAGGATATCACAATATATATGCATTTATGCAATTGTTATAAAGTGATATACGCCAAAATATAATAAGCAAAAAGATTCTGTATCAAGTCACACGTGTCATCACTCACGTGATTGGCTTGCTGGGCACCTATGACTAGCAAGCTTGAGCCCGAGATCACCTTCCCAGCCGGAGCCACTGAGCGGCCCCACCACGACGACGCCCTGGTGATATCGGCCAGGGTAGCCAACGCGCGAGTGAGAAGAATCATGGTCGACACGGGGAGCTCGGCCGACATACTCTACTTTGGCGCCTTCCAGAAGCTGGGCCTAGCCAGGGAAAATTTAAGCCCGATGTGCTCGGCGCTCACCGGCTTCACGGGAGATTCGATATCACCTCTGGGAGCCATTACCCTACCTCTGACTCTGGGGACCCCGCCGAAATCAAAGACTGCCATGACCACTTTTCTAGTGGTCGACCTTCCCACCGCTTATAACGCCATACTTGGTCGGCCGACCCTCAACAAGGTCAGAGCCGTCGTCTCGACCTACTACCGGACCGTCAAATTCCCGACACGGGAGGGAGTCGGGGAAGTCACCGGAAGCCCCCAAGAGTCCAGGCGCTGCTACCTTACCTCCGTCTCATTGGGCAAAAGGACCAGGGGAGAGGCGCCTCTAGAAGATCCCCGGGAGGCAAAAAAGCCGGCCCCTCACCCAGAGCCGAGGGGGTCCACTGTTGACATCCCCTTACGGGAAGCACGGCCGGATCAGACGGTCAAGGTCGGATCAGAGCTGCCCGAGTGGGAACGGGAACAGCTCGTCGGTCTTCTGCGGGAGAATGCCGACATCTTCGCCTGGTCTCCATCGGACATGAAGGGAGTCGATCCCAAGGTCGCGGAGCATCATCTCAATATCCCACATGACGTCCGTCCAGTAAAGCAAAAGCCCCGGCGCCACGCACCTGACCGGCAACGTGTCATACAAGAAGAGGTGGACCGACTCTTGGCGGCAAGCTTCATAGAAGAGGCCAAGTATCCTCAGTGGTTGTCCAATGTAGTTCTCGTGAAAAAACACAATGGAAGCTGGAGGATATGCGTTGACTACACCAGTCTCAATGATGCGTGTCCTAAAGACTGCTACCCCCTCCCGAAGATCGACCAGCTGGTCGACGCGACAGCAGGGCACGCGCGCCTCTCTTTCATGGACGCCTATTCAGGATACAACCAGATCAGGATGGCACCCGAAGATAGGGAACACACGGCTTTCCTCACCGATCAAGGGATATACTTCTACAAGGTCATGTCGTTCGGGTTGAAAAACGCCGGAGCCACATACCAGAGGACGGTAAACAAAATGTTTGCCCCCCAAATCGGGAGGAACATGGAAGTCTATGTGGATGACATGATTGTGAAAAGCAGAGAAGCCGGAACACACCTTGCCGACCTGGCCGAGACCTTCGCCACGCTACGCAAATTCGGCATGCGGCTCAACCCCACAAAGTGCGCTTTCGGCGTCACCTTCGGGAAGTTCCTAGGGTTCATTGTACACCAGAGAGGAATCGATGCCAACCCAGAGAAAGTACAGGCAATAATCGATATGCAGTCCCCCCGGACAGTTAAAGACCTGCAGCGACTCAACGGTAGACTTGTTGCCCTGTCTCGCTTCCTCGCCCGATCGGGCGATCGTTGCCTCCCTTTCTTCAAGGCGCTCAAAGACCCGAAGAACTTCCAATGGACATCGGAATGCGAGGAGGTTTTCAAACAGATGAAGCGGCACTTGGCCAGCCTCCCTCGACTCGCTTCCGTCATTCCCGGCGAGAAGCTGGGACTCTATCTGGCGGCCTCCCCGCACGCAGTTAGCTCTGTCCTCGTCAAGGAAAGCTCCGGCACACAACTCCCGATCTACTACGTCAGCCACGTCCTGAAAGGACCTGAGGAGCGTTACACGCCGATAGAAAATCTCGCACTCGCCCTGGTGCTCTCGGCTCGGAAGTTGCACCCCTACTTCCAGGCGCACTCGGTGGAAGTCGTCACCGACCAGCCTCTTCGGCAGATCTTAACAAAGTTTGATGTTGCAGGTCGGCTCCTCAGATGGGCGGTGGAGCTCGGAGAACATGATATCAGCTACGTGCCCAGAACCGCCATCAAGGCTCAGGCGGTAGCCGACTTCATCGTGTAATTGACTCGGGTGGACAAAGACCTCGAGCGAACTCCTGAGGCTTGGACCCTACACGTGGACGGCTCGACCAGCTCAAAGGGTGCCGGAGCTGGGCTGGTCCTTCTCGCTCCCGACGGACGCTCATTCGAACGTTCCCTCCGCTTCGGGTTTAAAGCCACCAACAACGAGGCGGAGTACGAAGCGCTCCTAGCCGGATTAAGGCTGGCCCTCGAGATGCAGGTGGCCGCAATACACGTCCTCACTGACTCGCAACTCGTGGCCGAACAACTCAGCGGTGGATACGAAGCTCGTGACGCGACCATGGCCAAATATCTGGCGCGGGTAAGGGATCTAACCGCGAAATTCCCTTACTTCACATTATCTAATGTTCCGAGGGAGGAAAACGGACGAGCCGACGCGCTCGCTAAGCTGGCGTCAAGGCGAACCCCCGAAGCATGGCCGGAGATAGAGGAGCTTCCCGCTCGCGCCATTGAGGTAGCAACCACGGCCCCAGGCGGCGCGCCGACCACGTGGGTGCAAGAGCTGCTGAGCTTCAAGCGAGATGGAACCCTCCCTCTCGACGAAGTCGCGGCTCGGCGTCTGCGCCGCACACACGCGTGGTACACCGAGGAAAGTGGCCGGCTTTACAGACGATCCTTCACCTACCCCCTACTGAGGTGTTTGGAGCCTGACGAAGCCCAGACCGTCCTGGCTGAAACTCACGAGGGGATCTGCGGCGAACACATTGGCGGGCGGACCCTGGCGCACAAGATACTACGCCAAGGCTACTACTGGCCAACCATGTGTCGAGACGCAAAAGCTTACGTGCAGCGGTGCAGCTCGTGCCAGCAACACACCCGCGCGCCCCGACAGCCTGCGGTCTCCCTTAGTCCCATCGACTGCGCATGGTCGTTCGCCCAGTGGGGACTAGACCTCCTCGGCCCCTTTCCACCGGCCTCTGGGCAGTGGAAGTATATAATCGTGGGAGTAGACTACTTCACAAAGTGGGTCGAGGCCGAGCCACTGGCCACAACGACGGAACACCAGATGGAGAAATTCGTTTGGAAAAACCTTGTGACCCGGTTCGGGTTGCCCAGAGCCATTGTCACCGACAACGGACCTCAGTTCGCCGGCACGAGGTTCCGGGAATTCTGCGCCGGTCATGGCATTCAACTGAGGTTCAGTTCGGTGGCCCACCCTCAGACGAACGGGTTGGCCGAGGTAACCAACCGATCCATCCTGGATGGCCTCAGAAGAAGAGTGTCCGCGGCTCGATCGACCTGGACGGACGAGCTCCCCAGCGTGCTGTGGTCACTGCGCACCACCCCCAAGGCTGCGACTGGAGAATCCCCCTATAGCCTGACTTTCGGAACCGAGGCCGTCCTACCGCCCGAGATGACTGTCGCTACGCTTCGGACGAGGAGCTATGACTAGGAGGCCTCGAACCAGGGACTTCGCGCCAACCTCGACGTGCTCGAGGAGCGACGCGCCGATGCACACCTGAAGGCCCTCTCTCACCAGAGAGCCGTCGCAAGGGTCTACAACAGAAAGGTGCGACCCAGGCCAATCAGGTTAGGCGATCTGGTCCTACGAAGGGCCGAAGTCAGCGACCCAACCCGAACGAGGGGGAAGCTGGCCCCCAAGTGGGAGGGACCTTACCGGGTTACCAGCGTGGTTCGACCAGGTACTTATCGACTCACAACAATGGACGATTCCTCCCTGCCGAGGACATGGAACGTCCAGAACCTTAGAAAGTTCTTCGTCTGAGGCCAATGCCCCAGCTCCCAAGATTGAAGTTGTGCAATTTTCGGAGCTTAAAAGACACTGGAAAAAGATTCTTTTATTCATGAAGCATGGGATTACAAGGCCCAACTTTCGAAGCAGAAAGACGTACTGGGAGGAAGTTTTCTTTACAAAGCAAGGGGCTACAACCGCAACCAGATCCGAAGGTCACGAAAATTACAAAATACGGAAGCTGCTCGGCTGAGCTGACCTCCAGACCGCCCTAACCGTCAGATCCTCCCACGCCATCATCAAAGGGAACTTCCTCCGGCATGTCCACATCCAAATCCTCAGGATGCGAGACAAACGGATCCGCCTCCACTTCCAGCCCGGGATGGCTCGTCTGGAACCGGCCAAGGGCGATTCGGTACCCGTACTCGTAGGTAACCTGCCCCGACCGAGCCAGCCCGAGCTGGAAGCCCGGGGACTGTTTATAAGCCTCGATTACCTCCTCTTTCTCCGGCCGCCGCTCCCGCTCGGCCGCCAGGGCTTCTGAAGCCCCCTTCACGTCAGCTAGTGCGCCCTCCAGCCGCTGGGTCAGGACGGCTGCCTCGTCTCGGGCCAGACGAGTCTCTGACTGTGCTCCCTCCAGGAGTCCCCGGAGATTGCCTTTCTCCTCCTCGGCCGCCTTCGCCTCGGACCTTAAGCGAAGGACCTCGGCCTCCAGCGCCAACGCACGCTTGTCGGCCGCCCTTGCCTCAGCTCGGAGATGCATCGCCTCCTCCTCGAGCTCCGAGGAACGCTGCTCGGCCGCCGCAACCACCTCCGGAGCCGCCCCGGCCCGCACCTCCTCGAGCTGTTTGCGCAGCTCGGCGTTGCGGTCGCACAGAATTCCAAGGGCCCGACCCGCGTCGCGAACCCGGTCTGCCAGTGCCATCGCGTAGTGCTGGCCCTGCAAGAAGAAAGTCAGAACGACCCTCGGGAGCACCACAAGCAGGAAGCTGGTAGCGGAACACTTACCCACAACAGCGACTTCACCGACTTCCCGAACAGGACGTCGGACGGCAGAGTGTACATCTCGCGGGCCAGATCAGGGTGCAGCCCCCCTCGGACAAACGCGGCCGCGGTCTCCCCGTCGGCCCAGACCCGGGTCCCGCAGGTCAGCCCCGCCCACCAAGCTACCAACCGGTCAGAAGGTTGGCCCTCAGAAAGTTCGCCCATCAGGCGTGCATGATAGAAGTCGTTCGGCGGGCCCGCCGGAAGACGACACAAGTCCCGGATCGAGGGATCCCGAGGCGCCTTTCCTGTGACCACGTTGCTCGGGCCTGCCTCGCCTCGACCTCGCCCTCCTCGCCTATCGTGTGAGCCCGACTCCGCCGCCTCTGCGCTCTCCTGAGCCCTTGGGGGAGTCGGTTTCTTCGGAGCTACGACCTTTGCCTTCTTTCGAGGACGGGCATCCTCGAGATCCACCGGCGCCTCTCTAGTGTCAGCGCTCGGGCCGACCTGGCGCCGCGGAGATGCGGCGGACGAAATGCGTCATCCACGCACCACGGCAAGTTTCACCATCCCTGCACAAACACAACGACCTCGGTTAGTATTCCAAAAAAGAAAAGCAAAATTGGAAGGCCCACCGCCACCTTCTCAGGGCATACCTCGAGGTACTGGGCTCAAGCCCGCCTCGACCAGCCACGCCTCGGTCATCTTTCGGATGACTCGAGAAGAAGGGAGGATCTCCTTCAATCTTCGAAGGGCTCGGAGCTCCCCCTCGTCCAAGGCCGGGGCAGTATTATCGACTGCGCGCGCCGCCCACCGGAGCCCGAAGCTCCAACTCCTCGGATGACAAACGTAGAAGAAGCGCTCCTTCCACCCCTTGTTGCTGGAAGGAGCCCCACTGACACGGAAACCCGGTCGGGCGAACAAATAATAGCCCCCCGACCCTCTGGATAGACGGAAACAGGAGAGGAAAAGGGACCGGCTCGGGGCGATCTGGGCATAATAGCATTCCCCAAGGAATGCCACCAGATAGCGCCAAGAATTCGGCGCCATCTGGGAAGGGGAAATGCGCCACCACGAGACGCAGGCGGTAATGACGGGGTGGAACGGAAGGTGCAGCCCGGCCTCAAAGGCGTCTACTGTTAGGGCAAAGCCCTTGGGTATAGGGTCATACGCTCGCTGCCCCGGCTCAGGAGCAATGAGCGTGAACTCCGCCGGGATACCGTAACGGTCCCGGAGGAGGCCGAGCGACGACTCGCTCACGGTGGAGTCGAGGTCGTGCGGCCACATAAGCGATTCGAGGGCTTTGGTGGCCCTTTCCTCGGACGACGAGCGGGAGCTCGCCAACGCCACCCCCTCACCGGCGGCACCGGGAAGAGGAGGCGGAGAAGGAAGGGATGAAGGAGGGGAAGCCATCCTTACCGAGCTTTTGGGAAGGAAGGGCGGCTGAAGAAGTGCCGGACTAGGACACCCAAAGGAGGGATTGAAGCAAAAGCAGGTACCAAGAAGTGAAAGGGACCGACGGAGCGATACTTATAGCCTGTTTCCCGCCGAAACGACGACCTTTCCCCTCCTGAGCCGCGCTGCGAAGACGCAAAGGTCGCATCGCCATAACTTCGGCCGGTGCGGCTCTTAAATGCGGTGCGGTATGAAGTACGGAGCCCCTAATCATATCAACCTCGAAAACCGACGACGCCCGAAAGGCACGGCCCTTTGACCTTTCCCAGGCAAAAGGCGACCCGGCCGCCCGTGCCCGCACAACGGTCAAAACGACCTAACGCTAATCGAAAGTCAAGTATCGCTTCGGTCATGTTACGCCCGAACCCACCACCTCGGTCGCGGCCCACCCGCACCGAGCGCCTCGGTCAATCTACCCCGAGTCACACCTGCACGGTCACCCCGCCTGCGTTGTGCTCCTCGGCTCTCCGGCTCTGCGCCACCCCGAGCCACACCTGCGCGGTCACCCCGCCTGTTGTGCTCCTCGGCTCTCCGGCTCTGCGCCACCCCGAGCCACACCTGCGCGGTCAACCCGCCTGTTGTGCTCCTCGGCTCTCCGGCTCTACGCCACCTCGAGCCACACCTGCGCGGTCACCCCGCCTGTTGTGCTCCTCGGCTCTCCGGCTCTGCGCCACCCCGAGCCACACCTGCGCGGTCACCCCGCCTGTTGTGCTCCTCGGCTCTCCGGCTCTGCGCCACCCCGAGCCACACCTGCGCGGTCACCCCGCCTGTTGTGCTCCTCGGCTCTCCGGCTCTGCGCCACCCCGAGTCACACCTGCGCGGTCACCCCGCCTGTTGTGCTCCTCGGCTCTCCGGCTCTGCGCCACCCCGAGTCACACCTGCGCGGTCACCCCGCCTGCGTTGTGCTCCTCGGCTCTCCGGCTCTGCACCGCCCCGAGTCACACCTATGCGGTCACCCCGCTTGCGTTGTGTTCCTCGACCCTCAACTTCGCATCTCCCCAGTCATGCCTGCACGATCGCACCACCTGCATAGTGCCTCTCGACCCTCATCGACCCTAATGGCCCCTAGGCCGACCCCGCTCAGCCTCCCGACCAAGTTGCGTATCCCGGCTAAGCTCTGCTCGGGAAGTACTCGCGCGACCGATCCAACTACGGCACGCCTCTCAGACCCACCTGAACAGCACGTTGAAGCAGGGAACCATGCATCGAACTCCTTACGCGTAAAGTCGATGCATAGCTCCTTTCGGGTGGGGCATATGATAAGGGTAAAAAACTGACTTGACATAACTCCCGGATTTGACGTAATACACCCCCCCACGTCGGACGCCCAGTACGACGCGCTGCCCCAGAAATAGCATTAACGACGACACGACACGCACCCATACCCGCCGTACCCGAACGACCTCCTCGGCTGACCCATCACGGCCGGCCGAGGCAGTCAAAGGTGCCAGCTGACACCCCCCATACCCTGCGGCAGCTCGGCTCTCCACGCAACGCCCACGGCGGCGACAGACGCCGTCAGAGGTACGGTCATGCTCTGGCAGGATGGCCCATCAGGTAACATCAACCCCCCTTATAAATACCCCCCCCGGCTCCCAGCACAAGGGGGATCTCGAACCCAATACAATACTCCTTCCCACTAACTTGATCGTCGGAGGGGTCGGGTCGAGATACCGACCCGACCTATGTGCAGGTACCCGACCATCGTCAACCCGGTTCGTCAAGGCGGAGCTCTCAAGCAAGACCCTCTGCATCCGCCATCTCAAGCCCTACAAAGGGAGACACGACCGATCCCAGGCATTTGGGGCCCTGAACCAGCCGCGTCAACCCCAAAGTCGCGGCCAGAACGTTATTTACCGTAACACTGCCACTGGCCGCGTCGTCAACGTCTCCCGCCCTGGCCTCTCCCCCGGGCCCGACTTCATCTCCGACGCCTCCATTGCCGGGAGTCTCTCGCCTGCCCTCGGCGACCTCTTCTCCCTCCGGTTGCTCGATCTCAGCAACCTCAAGCAGCTCGCCGGCCCCGTTCCACCCGCCCTCGGCCGCCTCTCCCGCCTTGAACACCTCCTCCTCGACTCCAACCAACTCACCGGCTGCATCCCCTCCGCCTTCGCAAACCTCACCCGACTCCGGAAGCTCTCCCTCGGCAACAACCGCCTCTCCGGATCGCTTCCCCCTTCCATGTTCACCTCTCCATTTCTTTCCGTGGTCTCTCTTTCCAACAACAGGCTAACCGGCGGCATCCCGGCATCCATCGGGCGGGTACCTGCAATGGAGGCACTAGACCTCCATGGCAACCACCTCACCGGCTCCATCCCCATGGAGATCGGATTGCTGCGAAGGCTCACTGTTCTTGATCTTTCAGAGAACAAGATCTCCGGCGGCATCCCCAGCTCCATAGGCAAGCTCAAAAACCTGGTGGTTCTCTACTTGAACCAGAACCGCATCACGGGAAGCATTCCGCCTTCCATCGCCGGTATGGTCTCGCTGCAGTTCTGTAGGATGTCGGAGAACCAGCTCACCGGGAGCATCCCGGATTCGATCGGCGGCCTACCTAGCATCGAGAGACTGATACTGGAGAACAACAAGCTCACCGGTCAGCTGCCCGCCGCTATAGGACGCCTCGCCACGCTCACGGACATCTTCTTCTCCAACAACCGATTTACCGGCAGGATCCCTTCCAGCTTCGCCAACCTGGCCAATCTGCAGACGTTAGACCTGTCGCGGAACCGCCTCGGTGGTCCAATCCCCGCCGAGCTCTCCCGGCTGCGGAACCTCCAAGAGCTGGATCTCTCCTTCAACTCCCTGATGCACTTGGGCAGGCCGCCGAGCTGGCTCGGCCAGATGAACATATTCAAGCTTGTCCTGGCGGACACAGGGATCTCCGGTCCGCTGTCTGACTGGCTGTCGTCGGCGTCGTCCATCTCGATCCTCGACCTTTCCAGCAACGGACTGGTGGGGGATCTCCCGCCGTGGATCGGCAACATGACCGGGCTCTCGTTGCTCAACCTCTCCAACAACACTCTGCATTCGGGGATCCCGGAGGGGTTCAAGAACCTGACGCTGCTGATGGACCTGGACCTGCACTCCAACGAGCTGTACGGCCGGCTGCGGCCAGTGCTGGCGAAGGGGACGCAGGACCCCTTGGGGCACTACCGGACGCTGGATCTGTCACGCAACCGGTTCACCGGGGGGCTTGACGAGGGCGTGGGGGAGCTGGCCGCGATGGACACAGTAGAGAGGCTAGTGGTGTCGCACAACCCAGAGCTTGGCGGCGGGATACCGGCGTCCATGGCGAGGCTGGCGGCGCTGAAGGAGGTGAGGATGGCGGGGAACGGGCTCTCCGGGATCATACCTGAGGGCGTGCTGGACCTCGCGCGACTGACCGAGTTCGATGTGTCAGATAACAGGCTCAGCGGTCGGATACCGCGCCATCGGGCTCCCTTGACGGCGGAGGGCTTCAGAGGAAACACGGGGCTCTGCAGCGCGCCTCTCCCGCCATGCAAGCTGTGGTAACGAGCCAAAGTACACAGGAAGGAGTCTCAGATTTAATTTCCCGATGTCAAGGTGACGGAGAACAAAACAAAACTTTCTTGTTTGACAATTCATGGAAACGTAAGAACGGCTTGCACTTTTTTCTTTTTCGTTTTTTGGAGTCCAATTGTCTATTAAGGTGAGGAATCTTAATATATCAAACTATATAATATAATATAAGGCTACATACTTACATAATTTATAGAGATTGATGAATATATCTATATACTTGAGCTCCTCCAATCGAACAATATCCATGTGTTGTGTCAGTCGACGTAATAAAATCTGGTTCAAACCGTTTTCAGTTAGATTTGATTAAAATAAGATAGTTTGAATCGTAATCGATTCAAATTTATTTAATCGATTCGATTAATTCGATTCAATTAATCAGTTTATAATTAAAATAATTATATATATATATATATATAAAATAAATTAGTTCAATTCAATTGATCCGAACTGAAATCTTGGTTAGGTTCAATTTGAACAACCTCTACCATTTATGGCTTGCACAATATTTTTCTAATAATATATTTACAAATATGTGTACCAAATCTAAATCTATGATTATATAAGAGGACCTCGATAAAATGAATATTCTTTATGTTTTTATTTTCATCACAAGTAAATTTGATTAGGTTTTGCACTAATCTCCGATCTCCAACCGATGTTTAAGAGTGGCAGAAGTCATGAGATTGTTAAGAAGAACCGTTTAATAGTCAAAATCATATATCATGGTCTACATCGACTCAAAATATTTATTGATAGGGGTAAAAAATTGATTTGACATAACACCCCGGATTTGACGTAATGTACCCCCACGTCGGACACCCTGTGCGGCACACTGCCCCAGAACGTGCATTAACAACGACACGACGCGCACCCACACTCGCCATACCCAAACAACCTCCTCGGCTGACCCCTCATGGCCGGCCGAGGCAGGGGAAGGCGCTGACTGACACCCCCCATACCCTGCGGTAGCTCGGCCTTCCACGCAACGACCACGACGACAGACGCCATCAGGGGTACGACCCTGCCCCGACAGGATGGCACATCAGGTAACATCAAACCCACTTATAAATACCCTCTGGCTCCTAGCAGGTAAGGGGGATGATCTCATCCAAAAAACTCCTCTCCACCATCACTGACTTGATCGTCGGAGGGGTCGGGCCGAACCACCAACCCGACCTGTGTGCAGGTACTCGACCGCTGCCGAACCCACTTGACGCCGTGGAACTTTCCAGTCAGATCCCCTACATCAGTCACCACAGCACCCCCGGGGAAGCCGCGTCTGATCCCAACCATTTGGAGCCCTGAACCAGCCGCGTCGACACAGAGGTCACGGCTAAAAAAGGTTACTTACCGTAACAGATTGGCGCTAGAAGGAGGGGCCGTCCAAATGTCAGGCGATCAGCGAATCCGCCTCGGTGGATCCTCAACTACCGAGCTCCCCGCCTTGGGGGAGCATCCCCCGCATAATGAAATCCACGACGACCGCCCCGCGGCGGTATCGGAGCGCTACTGGCGACTATTCAATGACCCAAGCTTATCACCCCCCGACGGCGCGCCTGCCGGCCCGTCGTCGGTATCACCCGAGGCTTTTCACGACCTCGCCCACCAAGTCCGAACCCTGACAAGCATGGTCCAGACCATCATCCCGATCGTCTCCCAACGGACCCCTCCGCACGCGACCCGGCCCTCGCCACAACGGGAGACCCCTATCCAGACTCACGTACCACTTCCTGAGCTCCCCATCTCACCTCAAAACCCCGCAGCTCGGCCCGGGAGCTGAGAAGCAGAAGACGCGGCAAGCCGACCCAAGCCCGAGGTTCCGACCGCCGACTCGACTAATGCCCTACGGGCTCAGCTACGCCTTGTCAGTCAAAGGCTTAACGAGGTACAACAGGAAGTCCGCAAGTCAAAGGGAGAGCTCGGGGCAGACGGACGCCAAGGATCTCCGTTCACCCCCGAGATACAAAACCAGGCGATCCCGCCGCACTTCCGCCTCCCCTCTCTGGATGCGTATGACGGCGCCACCGACCCGGCAGACCACGTGGCCGCTTTCCGCGCCCAGATGGCGCTATTCGGCACTTCCGACGCCCTGATGTGCAGGGCATTCCCAACGACTCTGCGCGGGCCGGCCCGCACGTGGTACGACGGCCTGATGCCTGGGACCATCGCCTCCTTCGACCAGCTCGCCAAGGATTTCGAGCTTAACTTCCTGGCGTACGCCCGACCTAAATCGTCCATGGCATTACTGTTGGGAAATCATGGGGGGCGACATCATATGCGCAGCGGAAGAACAAGAAAACAAAAATCCCCGATTCCCAAAAAGATGTTCGTCGTCGTGCGAAGATTGGTGCGCAAAAATCCGCAAAACACAAAACTGCGTATAGAGATTGTGTTACCTAGGGAGATCGTATATCCCTGTTTCCTTACAGATCCTTAGGAGAGGGTGAAGGAGGTCAAGCGTCCTCCTCTCTAGCGGTGATCCACACAGCAGGGTTACGACGACGCTCCTCAAAAACTCCAGGCCTGCTCTGAGGTGGAGAGGGAGAGGAGAATAGGAAGGGCAAGCAAAGACTCTAGCCTATGAGGCTGTGAATCCCTCCTATTTATAGAGATCCCGTGTCAAACCCTAATGGGTCCTTCCCTAGTGGGTATTGGATCTGCATCCAATAAGACAAGGGCTCCGTCGGATATCTCATATCCGAACCTCTACTCATCGCAATGCCTACCATATGTGTGTGACCCTCTAGGCCCAATATCGAGCTGGCCGTGAGTCATACCTGTCAGAACTCCTTCTGACTGAGTAAATTATTATCTCTATAATAATTCACTTGACTCATCGACTACGGACGTACTAGGCCACTACGCCGTAGTCCCCAGACGATACAGGGGAATCCAATCCATTGGACCTGTCTGTCCTCAGTTACCATGTACCTATAGTCCGTCATCCATCTAATATCCCAGAGACCGTATATCGAGCATGGTGCTGTCAGACCCATACGGTTTTTACTCGAGTCTCGCTCTAATCGGATTCTCCCGGAGAACTCTTTCTCTCTCAACCCGAATGACCCTGGCCAGGGATTTGTCTGAGCAAGAACACATGGGATATTCCTCTCATGATGCCGAGAGTGGATGATCCTCTGTCGACACTCAATAGCCCTCGTAAGGTCGACTACCACTCCCAATGACCAACTGTACTAGATCTGGGAACAGCCAAACCTATAAGTCTGGTATCAAAGAGTGGAGCACTCATACAGGACATCCTTGGTGTCTCAAGTCTAAGGACCAGATACACCACTAGGACTACGGAATCATTGTTTGACAATAAGGCATCATCAACCATCCAGCATTCCGTAAGCGGATCAATCAGTGAACTCATTCTCCAATGAGCACCTGTACTGTATCCCTAGTGTCCCTACACGAGCAGCTATGAGACCAGCTACATCCATCATATGGACGGGTATACAGCACACCAGTCTATCCGGTTATCACGATGTCCCTCTCGAGTAACCTATGACCGAGATTATTTAGGATATGTGTTTAAAGGTGAATCGATCTCATTATCGTGATCTCATCACGATCCGATTCCCATTGCACAAATCCAAGGACATCACAATATATATGCATTTATGCAATAGTTATAAAGTGATATACGCCAAAATATAATAAGCAAAAAGATTATGTATCAAGTCACACGTGCCATCACTCACGTGATTGGCTTGCTGGGCACCTATGACTAGCAATCTCCCACTTGACCTAAAGCCAATCACCTATGTGTCTGATCCCCATCAGACCCCTGTGACGTTCAAAGACAATCTGAGACAACGGCTTTGTCAGTGGATCTGCAATGTTATCTTCGGATGGAACTTTTTCCACTGCTACATCTCCTCGGGTTACGATCTCTCTTATAAGCTGGAACCTCCTCAGAACACTTCTGATGAGACCCGGGTTCCCTTATTTGAGTAATCACCCCATAGTTGTCGCAATATAAGGAGATCGGCTCCTCGCTACCCGGCACGACTCCCAAATCTGTGATGAACTTCTTCAACCAGACTCCCTCCTTTGCTGCATCTGATGCAGCAATGTACTCCGCCTCTGTGGTCGAGTCAGCAGTGGTATCTTGCTTGGAACTCTTCCAGCACACTGCTCCTCCATTCAAGGTGTACACATACCCTGAATTCGACTTGCTATCATCGACATCAGACTAAAAACTTGAGTCAGTGTAGCCTTCAACCTTAAGGCTATTACCTCCATATACTAGTAAAAGATCCTTAGTCCTTCTCAAGTACTTAAGGATACACTTTACTGCTTTCCAGTGCTCCAAGCCTGGATCCGTCTGATACCTGCTCGTGACACTCAGAGCATGCGCTATATCAGGCCTAGTACATAGCATGGCATACATGATAGACCCTATTGCTGAGGCATAAGGTATCATATCCATGTTCGCCCTTTCTTCTGGAGTCTTTGGGGACATACTCGTAGAAAGCGATATCCCATGTCTCATCGGTATGAGACCTCTCTTGGAATTTTCCATGCCAAACCTTTTGACAATAGTTTCTATGTACCTGGACTGGGACAAGCCAAGCATCCTCTTGGATCTATCTCTATAGATTCTAATCCCCAAGATATAAGATGCTTCTCCTAAGTCCTTCATGGAGAAGTGTCTAGATAACTAAGCCTTTACTGTGGATAGCATTCCTATGTCATTCCCAATGATGAGGATGTCATCCACATATAACACCAAAAAGGTAATAGCGCTCCCACTTACCTTTCTGTATACACAAGGCTCATCTTCGTTCTTAACGAAGTCATAAGATCTGATTGCCTCATCAAATCTTATGTTCCAACTTCGGGAAGCTTGCTTTAGTCCATAAATGGATCTAAGCAACCTACACACCTTATCTGGGCAGTTCTTGGACACGAATCCCTCAGGTTGCATCATATACACCTCCTCCTCGAGGTTCCCGTTGAGGAATGCGGTTTTCACATCCATCTGTCAGATCTCATAATCATAGTGTGCTGCAATAGCCAATAGAATTCTGATGGATTTTAGCATTGCTACGGGTGAGAAAGTTTCGTCGTAGTCAACACCTTGCCTTTGACGATACCCCTTAGCCACTAGCCTTGCTTTATAGGTCTCTACCTTTCCATCTACTCCGATCTTTTTCTTAAAGATCCACTTGCAACCGATGGGTACAATACCTTCGGGTGCATCAACTAGGTTCAAAACCTTATTGGAGTACATAGAATCCATCTCAGAATTCATGGCTTCTTTCCACTTCCCGGAGTCTATACTCATAATAGCCTCCTCGTAGGTCTGAGGATCAATATCCTCTACATCCTCTGCTCTAATATGTCCCACATATCTCTCAGGAGGATGGGATACTCTATCAGACCTGCGTAAAGTTGATACTTGTGTATTAGGTACCTGAACAGACTCGAGCTGTAGAGTGGTGCTTGAGCTTGGTTCTCCAACCTCGCTCAATTCTATCATTCTCCCACTGTCTCCGTCAAGAATGTGTTCCTTCTCAAGGAACACTGCTCTCTTAGCTACAAAGACCTTTTGGTCCTCGAGATGATAGAAGTAATACCCACAAGTTTCCTTGGGGTATCCCACAAATTTACATCGCTCTGTCCTTAATTCTAACTTATCGGGGTTGTGTCTTTTAACATGGGCAGGGCAGCCCCAAATCTTAACAACCTTAAGATCAGACTTCTTCCCTTTCCATATCTCATATGGTGTAGACACTACCGACTTAGTTGGAACTCTGTTCAGAAGGTAAGCTGCGGTTTCTAGGGCATATCCCCAGAATGAGATGGGTAGGTCAGCGAAACTCATCATGGACCGTACCATATCTAATAATGTACGATTTCTCCTTTCAGAGACACCATTGAGCTGAGGTGTATAAGGAGGTGTCCATTGGGATAATATCCCATGGTCCTTGAGGAAGTGAGTAAACTCTGTACTTAAGTACTCACCTCCTCGATCTGATCGAAGAGTTTTGATACTCTTTCCAGTCTGGTTCTCCACCTCATTCTTATACTCTCTGAATTTCTCAAAAGCCTCGGACTTGTACTTCATTAAGTACACATATCCATACCTTGAGAAATCATCAGTAAATGTAATGAAGTAGGAGTAACCTCCAATGGCATGAGTTGACATGGGTCCACATACATCACTATGTATGAGTTCCAACAACTCAGTGGCTCTCTCTCCAGTTCCACTAAATGGAGAGTTGGTCAGTTTTCCACGAATGCAAGGCTCACAAGTTGCATATGACACATAGTCGAATGGATCTAGATATCCATCATTTAGCAACTTTTGAATCCTTCTTTCATAGATGTGACCTAGCCTACAATGCCACAGGTATGCACTGTTCAACTCATCTCGTTTCCTTTTAGACACATTTACATTCATGATATGTGGAGTGGTGTCTAACATAAATAAACCATTATGCAATGTTCCTTTCGTGATGATCTTATCATCTAATAATATCGAACAACCATTGTTCTCAAAAACAAATTTATATCCACTAACTGTTAAACATGAAATGGAAATAATGTTTTTGATAATAGAAGGAACAAAATAACATGCATCTAATGCAATAAAAGCTCCACTAGGCAGATGTAGGGCGACCTCGCCAACAGCTAATACAGCAACTTTTGCTCCATTACCCATCTTGAGGTCCATCTCGCCTCTCTCTAGTCTCCTAGGCCTTGCCAGAACCTGCAATGAATTGCATATATGATAAGCACTACCGGTATCCAATACCCATGTGTTATCATAAGAGTCTGACAAATGGAGACTGATCATGAATGTACCTGAAGCTTCATCAAGCTTTTGTTTCGCCCTTTCTGCAATGTACTCTTTGCAGTTTCTCTTCCAATGCCCATCTTTACCACAGTGGAAGCACTGGCCTTTGTTCTTTGCTGGGTCTTTCTTAGCAACCTTTGCTTTACCTCGTTTGCCCTTGCCCTTTCCCTTCTTAAGGGACCTTTCTGCTTTCCTTTTCTTTCTGGTCTCACTAGTGTAGAGAACTGGCTTCTCTTTCTTAATAGTACTCTCTGCCTCCCTCAACATATTGAGGAGCTCTGGGAGAGTCACCTCAAGCTTGTTCATATTAAAATTCATTATGAACTGTGAAAAGGAATCTGGTAGGGACTGAAGCACAATATCCACACACAAGTTATCCTCTAGGACCATTCCTAGACCTGTGAGTTTCTCTATCCACTCAATCATCTTTAGGACATGGTTCTGAACCGGTGTCCCCTCAGTCATCCTAGCGCGGAAAAGGCTCTTGGATATCTCATATCGTTGAGTCCTTCCCTGTTCCTCAAACAATTTGCGGACATGTAGGAGAATGGATCTGGCATCCATCTTTTCATGTTGTCTCTGTAACTCTGGAGTCATAGAGCCCAACATATAGCACTGAGCAAGAGTGGAGTCATCAATGTACTTCACGTAGCGAGCGATCTCATCCTCGCTTGCCCCTTCTTCGGGCGTAGGCATCATTGTATCAAGGACGTACACGATTTTTTCCGCTGTGAGAACAATTCTCAAGTTACGGAGCCAATCCGTATAATTTGGACCAGTGAGGCGGTTGACATCAAGTATGCCACGTAAGGGATTTGAAAACGACATTTTCTGAAAATAAAGATGTAGCAAAAATGAATAACATGCAGATTTTGCAAGAAATAAACTATCAAGATATGGACTTCTATCTTAATATGCTCCCACTATTTTACTAACGAGTCACGCGACACCCTCAGCACGTGAAACGGAAGTCTCCGGCAGACTTCTAGTGGGGATCAAGATCCAATCAGCGTCTTAGTGTAACCTCGAGGGACTTGACCAATCACACTAAGCCTAAAAGGTAGGCAACTCTTGCAGATCACAACTCCTTGTGATTCCCGTCCTGTTTGGCCTCCGAATCACCATGGCCTCGAGGGACTCGACCAACCATGATGCTCGGTTAAGTCAACACCTTCGTTACAAGATGAGTCTGATTTGATGATATACCCTCGAGGGACTCGACCAAGCATACCATGCCCTCAGGTCACCGGTGACATCTCTATGTCGTAAGCAAGATAGCGAATCGCGATATAGGTGAGTCTCGAGGGACTCGACCAACTCAACCTACACCGGGAATCGGTTCCTACTCATAACGATGGAAGGCCACGTGAGTCAATCTAATTGCCTCACGTTTACCGACTTAATATTATCGAGAGATGTTTCTATAATTTGGTCTCCTAATATGACATGTCACACATATACATATTTAATATATATCTACATCGCATGCAAATATATATACATATCTAGTATATGTATAAGCAATCACATCAGATGATCATGGACCACAACCTAATATGATTAGGCCCGAGCCAGTAGGCCTAATCACTCACATCAAGATCTATGTGTGCAACGGTGCATCTCCATGCCCTATGATCGTTCATCTCGTCCTCGTCGGTTCCGTCGACATCTTGATGCATCTCCATGCATCACGATCGTCCGTCTCGTGGGTCCCGCTATCGCATCCACGCTCCCGCTGCACCTCCTCATATGATTACAACTCAATCATAGGCACGCAGGCCCGACAATAAACGAGAAATATAATGGAGGTTCGCAGACCTCAATAATAATAATCACAAGTACACACATCACACGGTCCATGATCATCCGTCCACACATCATACATCTTATGTATAAATAATCATCATGTAGGACTATTAGATAATAATAAAAATAATAATCAACTAAACTTTTTAATTAATTAATATTTTTCTGAAATAAGGGACATGTAGGGAATTTCTCAATTCCTAAGGGTATTTTCGTAATTTGGACAAAAGACAGAAACTGGAATTTCTCAAATTCCGAGGGGCAAAACTGTCTTTTGCCCAGAAAACCCTAATACCCTTTCCCCCTTTCGCTGCTGCCGCCGCCGCCACCCTGCCGGCGGCGGCCTGTGCGGCGGGGCGAGGGCACTGCCCTCGCCTGCAGGCGGCACGCCCGCTGGCGGCGATGCCGCTGCGGGTGGGCGCCGCCGCCTCCGCAGGCGGTGCTGTACCGCCGGGCGGCCGCCCCTGTGGGGGGGTTTTGCCCGCGGGAGAAGCGGCGGCAGGCGCCGCTGCCCTGCGGCGCCTCTGCCCGTGGGCTGCCAGCCCCGCCAGCAGCAAGCCTGCTGCAAGCAGACCGCCGGTCGGCTGCTGCAGGCACAGCGCTTGCGCATGCGCCGGCGCTGTGCTGCCTGGGTGCGGCTGCGGCTGCCGCTGCAGGTGGCTGCAGGTATGCAGATCGAGGGCAGCAACTGTTGCTGCCCTTCCTCGCTTTTGCGTTAACGATTTTGACGTCAATATTCTTTCTAAACACAACACACGCAGTTCAAAAATCAATCATTCGCACGAACAACCTGGCTCTGATACCACTGTTGGGAAATCATGGGGGGCGACATCATATGCGTAGCGGAAGAACAAGAAAACAAAAATCCCCGATTCCCAAAAAGATGTTCGTCGTCGTGCGAAGATTGGTGCGCAAAAATCCGCAAAACACAAAACTGCGTATAGAGATTGTGTTACCTAGGGAGATCGTATATCCCTGTTTCCTTACAGATCCTTAGGAGAGGGTGAAGGAGGTCAAGCGTCCTCCTCTCTAGCGGTGATCCACACAGCAGGGTTGCGACGACGCTCCTCAAAAACTCCAGGCCTGCTCTGAGGTGGAGAGGGAGAGGAGAATAGGAAGGGCAAGCAAATACTCTAGCCTATGAGGCTGTGAATCCCTCCTATTTATAGAGATCCCGTGTCAAACCCTAATGGGTCCTTCCTTAGTGGGTATTGGATCTGCATCCAATAAGACAAGGGCTCTGTCGGATATCTCATATCCGAACCTCTACTCATCGCAATGCCTACCATATGTGTGTGACCCTCTAGGCCCAATATCGAGCTGGCCGTGAGTCATACCTGTCAGAACTCCTTCTGACTGAGTGAATTATTATCTCTATAATAATTCACTTGACTCATCGACTACGGACGTACTAGGCCACTACGCCGTAGTCCCCAGACGATACAGGGGAATCCAATCCATTGGACCTGTCTGTCCTCAGTTACCATGTACCTATAGTCCCTCATCCATCTAATATCCCAGAGACCGTATATCGAGCATGGTGCTGTCAGACCCATACGGTTTTTACTCGAGTCTCGCTCTAATCGGATTCTCCCGGAGAACTCTTTCTCTCTCAACCCGAATGACCCTGGCCAGGGATTTGTCTGAGCAAGAACACATGAGATATTCCTCTCATGATGCCGAGAGTGGATGATCCTCTGTCGACACTCAATAGCCCTCGTAAGGTCGACTACCACTCCCAATGACCAGCTGTACTAGATCTGGGAACAGCCAAACCTATAAGTCTGGTATCAAAGAGTGGAGCACTCATACAGGACATCCTTGGTGTCTCAAGTCTAAGGACCAGATACACCACTAGGACTACGGAATCATTGTCTAACAATAAGGCATCATCAACCATCCAGCATTCCGTAAGCGGATCAATCAGTGAACTCATTCTCCAATGAGCACCTGTACTGTATCCCTAGTGTCCCTACACGAGCAGCTATGAGACCAGCTGCATCCATCATATGGACGGGTATACAGCACACCAGTCTATCCGGTTATCACGATGTCCCTCTCGAGTAACCTATGACCGGGATTATTTAGGATATGTGTTTAAAGGTGAATCGATCTCATTATCGTGATCTCATCACGATCCGATTCCCATTGCACAAATCCAAGGACATCACAATATATATGCATTTATGCAATAGTTATAAAGTGATATACGCCAAAATATAATAAGCAAAAAGATTATGTATCAAGTCACACGTGCCATCACTCACGTGATTGGCTTGCTGGGCACCTATGACTAGCAATTACTCCTCGGGCTCAACCAGAGAGAGGACGAGCCCCTCTCCCACTTTGTGAACCGATTTACAACCCAAATCCGTGGATTGTCGGATGCTCACCCCTCTTTCTTGATGAAGGCGTTCATGACAGGCCTGCGCCCCTCCAAGTTCTTTTGGTCGCTCGTAGAGCGACCCCCCGTCGCGGTCCCCGAGATGCTCCAACGTGCCAGTCAGTTCATCGCCGCGGAGACTTGGATGTCTGGAAGGCGGGAGGAACACAAAAAGGTCAAGACAGAACCGCCCCGACAGCAACAACCCGCCGCCTCTCGGCGAAAGTTGGACAGACCCGACCCGAGGCCTCCTCTTCCCGCCTTGAATTCGTCCCGGACTGAAATATTTCTACACGAAAAGGGGAAGGGACTGCTCAAGGACCCTCGCCCGATGAGGAACCCGCGGGAGCTCGTGGACCGATCAAGATATTGTCGATTTCATCGGCAGCACGGGCACAACACTGAGCAATGCTACGAGCTGAAGAGGCAAATCGAGGAGCTTATCCTCAGAGGTCACCTTGGCCGGTACCTCCGGCCGAACAAAGAGCAGTCGCCTCGCCCAGAAGGTCCCGTCGAGCAGCACATCGATGTGATAGCCGGGGGCCTCGCATCAGGGGGAGGTTCCATGTCGGGCAGGAAGGCGTATGCCCGAGCCGCGCCTGACGAAGCCTCGGGGCACGAGCCGGAGCCCGAGATCACCTTCCCAACCGGAGCTACTGAGCGACCCGACCACGACGACGCTTTGGTAATATCAGCCAGGGTAGCCAACGCACAGATGAGGAGGATCATGGTTGACACGGGGAGCTCGGCCGACGTACTCTACTTCGACGCCTTTCAAAAGCTGGGCTTGGTCAGGGAGAATCTGAGCCCGATGTGCTCGGCGCTCACCGGTTTCACGGGAGATTCAATATCACCCCTGGGGGCCATTACTTTGCCCCTGACTTTGGGGACCCCACCGAAGTCAAAGACTGTGATGGCCACTTTTCTGGTGGTCGACCTTCCTACCGCCTACAATGCCATACTCGGTCGGCCGACCCTCAACAAGGTTAGAGCGGTCGTCTCGACCTACTACCAGACCATTAAATTCCCAACTCACGCTGGAGTCGGGGAAGCTACGGGAAGCCCCCGAGAATCCAGGCGGTGCTACCTTACCGCCGTATCATTGGGCAAGAGAGCCAGGACCAAATCGCCCCTGGAAGATCCGCGGGAAAAGAAGAAATTGACTCCCCATCCCGAGCCGACGGGGTCCACCGTTGACATTCCTTTGCAAGAAGCTCGGTCGGACCAGACCGTGAAGATCGGATCGGAACTACCAGAGCGGGAACGAGAGAAGCTCATCGGTCTCCTACGGGAAAATGCCGACGTCTTCGCATGGTCCCCATCGGACATGACGGGCGTGTTGAATCTCGTATTTTGATGATGAAACTACTTGATATATGTTTATGATTTAATCTGCGTTTTGAGTGACGCAGGATTCTTTGATCAGGATGAGACAATTAAAGCAGGAAAATCATGTTGTGCCGGAGGAACATGTCAGAAGATTGGATGTCGAGCTGGTGGATCGGTCGACGTATCGACAGAAGGCTTCGGGCCGTGGACTCGGGCATCGGGCCAAGAAGAGCGGGTATTGTGCCAAGGATATCGGAGTTGCGGAGTCAACTGGCCGATTGGGCAATAGGCCGCAGGAGAGGACGATGCGCCGAAGAATCAGACGAAGCGTCGAGGGACCAATGACATGCCGGACAACTTGGTTAATTGCTTAGGATTAATTGTCTCGATCGAAGTTTTGTTTTAAGTGTGCAGGATTAACTACGATGAAAGATAGACAAGCAGCAGGAGTTGCGCCGGAGTCAAGTTCATGATCACGTTGGGAGTTCGAGAGCTCGACGGAAGTACGGACGGTCGTCGGAGGTTCTGCGGGAACAGATCCGAGAAGTCCAGAAGCTTGCCAAGCGAAGCTCGTCGGAACTCGCCAAGTGGATCGTCGCAAAGTCCAGGAGTTTGCCGGAAGTCCGCAGAAGCATCACCGAGGGTTCATCGGATGATCGACGGAAGTTCGCCAGAAACTCGCCGGAAGAAGCGATTGACGTACCGAAGCAAAGCTGCAGAAATTGTCTTAGATTTAATCGTAGTTAGCACGGTGATTAAGTTAGAAATGGGAGGTGATCCCATTAGCTTAATCCTGGGGCAATTGGGCCCCTGAAGAACTCAAGTTGGGTCGAATGGTTCAACCCATTCGAACCCAAGTAGCTGTGGGAGGTGCAACCGCCCAGGCAGGGAGGTGCCACCGCCCAGGCTAAGTCTCCCAACGAGACTGGGCGGTGCAACCGCCCCAGCTAAGAGGTGCAACCGCCCAGGGGTAAGTCTCCAAGCGAGACTGGGCGGTGCAACCTCCTCCGTCGAGAGGTAGCACCGCCAGAGCTCAAGTTCCGAGCTCTGGCAGGCGATGCAACCACCGAGCTCGGTCTTCGAGCTCTAGCAGAGAGCTGCAACCTCTCTGGCCAGGAGATGCACAGCCTAAGCTCGGTCTTCGAGCTCTGGCAGAGTGGTGCTACCACCTCTGGCAGAGAGGTGCAACCACCTCTGGCAGAAAGGTGCGATCACCTCTGGCAGAGAAGAGAAACTTCTCTGGTCAGGAGATGCACCGCCTGAGCTCGGTCTTCGAGCTCTGGCAGGAAGGTGCAACCACCCCTGACAGAGAAGGTGGAACCGTCCGAGCTCAGTCTTCGAGCTCTGCCAGGCGGTGCCACCTCTCCAGTCGAGAGGTGCAACCGCCTGAGCTCAGACTTCGAGCTCTGCCAGGCGGTGCCACCTCTCCAGTCAAGAGGTGCAACCGCCTGATCCCGGAATTCCGGGATTTGATCGTTTTGAGCTCGAAATTTGAATTGGGTTGGGGCCTATAAATACCCCACCCATTCAGCACTGAAAAGACACAGACCAACACCGAAATCTTGATCTTTTCTGTGATTCTAAGAGCTCAAAAGTGTTGTAAAGCCTTTAAGTCTCCTCCTTCTGTTCTTCAAGTTTTCAGTTGTAAAGTGAGGAGAGAAAGGTCTGTAAAGGTTGTCTCCTGAGCCTGTCAAAAGGAGAGAAACTGTAAAAGGGCAGTTTGGCCTTCGCCCATTGAAGGAAGGCAGCTAGTTGACGTCGGCAACCTCGTCGGTGGAGGAAGCCAAAAGTGGAGTAGGTCAAGGCTGACCGAACCACTCTAAATCTCTGGTTTGCGTTTATCTTTGAGCACTTTATCATTACTGCAAACCTCCTTCAATACTACTGCTCTCTGCGCTTTCACGAACAAGTTCTAAGTGCTGTTCTTCCGAATCTGCATTCAGACGTAAATTCGTATTTTCGTACATTACAGTTTACGTTTACGTTTGATTCTGCAGAACTGTCTTCCGTGCTTTTACGAAAGAGTTTCTTTGCAGTTTACACTTACATTTTGATCCTATTGATAACTGCAAACTGTCCTCTACAATTTTACGAACGAGTTTCAACATTCAGACGTAAAACTGCATTTAGACGTAAATCGGCTTTCCTCTCACAATCATTAGTTCTCAGTTCACGTTTACGTCTTGATTTCAACTGCATACTGTCTTCTGCGAGTATACAAACGAGTTTCAAAGTTTAGACGTAAATCTGAGTTTAGACGTAAATCTGCGTTTAGACGTAAAACTGCGTTTAGACGTAAATCTGCGTTTAGACGTAAAATTGCGTTTAGACGTAAATCTGAGTTTAGACGCAAACTGCGCTTAGACGCAAACTGCGCTTAGACGCAAACTGTGTTTAGACGCAAACTGCGCTTAGACGCAATCTGCGCTTAGACGCAAACTGCACTTAGATACAAACTGAGAATTAGCTTTTGCATCATAATAGTTTTCATTGAACGAACGCAGCTTTTGGTTTTTAATCGCTGTAAGATTTCCGCTGCACTAATTCACCCCCCCCCTCTTAGTGCTCTCGATCCTAACAGGGCGTCGACCCTGAGGTCGCAGAGCACCATCTCAACATCCCACCTGACGCCCGCCCGGTGAAACAAAAGGCCCGGCGCCAGGCCCCTGATCGACAACGTGCGATACAAGAGGAGGTGGACCGGCTCCTGGCCGCGGGCTTCATAGAAGAAGCCAAATATCCTCAGTGGCTGTCCAATGTAGTCCTCATGAAGAAACACAATGGAAGCTGGAGGATGTGTGTTGACTACACCAGTCTCAACGATGCATGCCCTAAAGACTGCTACCCCCTCCCAAAGATCGACCAGCTGGTCGACGCAACAGCCGGTCACGCGCGACTCTCTTTCATGGATGCCTACTCAGGGTATAACCAGATCAGGATGGCACCCGGCGACAGAGAGCACACAGGCTTCCTCACTGATCGAGGCGTGTACTTCTACAAAGTCATGCCGTTCGGGTTAAAAAATGCCGGGGCCACATACCAGAGGACGGTAAACAAGATGTTCGCCCATCAAATCGGAAGGAACATGGAAGTCTACGTGGACGACATGATCGTGAAGAGCCAGGAGGCCGGAGCACACCTCGCCGACCTAGCCGAGGCCTTCTCCACGCTACGCAAGTTCGGCATGCGGCTCAACCCCGCGAAGTGCGCCTTCGGCGTCCCCTCCGGGAAGTTCCTTGGAGTCATTGTGCACGAGAGAGGAATCGATGCCAACCTGGAGAAGGTTCAAGCGATAATCAATATGCAGTCTCCCCGGATGGTCAAAGACCTACAGCGACTTAACGGGAGACTTGTCGCCCTGTCTCGCTTCCTCGCCCGATTGGGCGATCGCTGCCTCCCGTTCTTCAAAGCGCTCAAAAGCCCGAAGAACTTCCAGTGGACATCAGAATGCGAGGAGGCTTTCAAACAAATGAAACAGCACTTGGCCAGCCTTCCCCGGCTCGCCTCCGTCTCTCCGGGCGAGAGGCTGGGCCTCTACTTGGCGGCTTCCCAGCATGCGGTCAGCTTTGTCCTGGTCAAGGAAAGCTCCGGCCAACAACTCCCGATCTACTACGTCAGCCACGTCCTGAGTGGACCTGAGGAGCGTTACCCGCCGATAGAGAAGCTCGCGCTCGCCCTAGTGCTCTCAGCTCGGAAGTTGCGCCCCTACTTCCAAGAACACCCGGTGGAGGTCGTCACCGACCAACCCCTTCAACAGGTCTTAACGAAATTTGATGTTGCGGGACGGCTCCTCAAATGGGCGGTGGAGCTCGGCGAACATGACATAAGATCTCAAGCGGGCCCCCGAAGCTTGGACCCTACACGTCGACGGCTCGGCCAACTCAAAGGGCGCAGGCACAGGGCTGGTCCTCCTCGCCCCTGACGGACGCTCGTTCGAGCGATCCCTTCGCTTCGGGTTCAAAGCCACCAACAACGAGGCGGAGTACGAGGCACTCTTAGCGGGACTAAGGCTGGCCCTCGAAATGCAGGTGGCCGTGATACGCGTCCTCATCGACTCACAACTTGTGGCCGAGCAGCTCAATGGCGGATACAGAGCTCGGGACGCGACCATGGCGAAATACCTGGCACGGGTAAGGGACCTGACCCCCAAAGTTTCGCTACTTTACCTTATCCAATGTTCCGAGGAAGAAAAACGAACGAGCCGATGTCCTAGCTAAGCTGGTGTCAAAACCGACCTCCAAGGCACGGCCAGAGGTTGAGGAGCTCCCTGCTCGCGCCATTGAAGTGGCGACTACGGCCTCAGGCAACGCCCCGATCACGTGGGTGCAGGAGCTACTACGCTTCAAGCGGGACGGAACCCTTCCCCTCGACGAAGCCGCGACTCGGCGCCTGCGTCGCACACACGTATGGTACACCGAGGAGAGCGGCCGACTTTACAAACGGTCCTTCACCTATCCCCTCCTGCGATGCTTGGAGCCTGACGAAGCCTAGGCGGTCCTAGCCGAAACCCACGAAAGGGTTTGCGGCGAGCACATCGGCGGGCGAACCTTGGCGCACAAAATACTTCGCCAAGGCTACTACTAGCCGACCATGTGCCGAGACGCGAAAGCTTACGTACAGCGGTGCAGCTCGTGCCAACAGCACGCCCGCACTCCCCGACAACTCGCGGTCCCGCTCAGCCCCATCGACTGCGCATGGCCATTTGCGCAGTGGGGTTTGGACCTCCTCGGACCTTTCCCACCGGCTTTTGGACAGCGGAAGTACATAATTATAGGAGTGGACTACTTCACAAAGTGGGTTGAGGCTGAGCCGCTGGCGACGATCACGGAACATCAAATGGAGAAGTTCGTGTGGAAGAACCTGGTAACTCGGTTCGGGTTGCCCAAGGCCATTATCACGGACAACGGACCTCAGTTCGCCGGCAGAAGGTTCCAGGAATTCTGCGCCAATCATGGCATTCAACTGAGGTTCAGCTCCGTGGCTCAACCCCAGACGAATGGGCTGGCAGAGGTAACCAACCGATCCATCTTGGACGGACTCAAAAGAAGAGTGTCCGCAGCCCGGTCGGCCTGGATAGACGAGCTCCCCAGCGTACTATGGTCACTGCGCACCACTCCTAAGGCCGCGACCAGAGAATCCCCGTACAGTTTGACGTTCGGGACCGAAGCCGTCTTGCCACCCGAGATGGCTGTCGCCACCCTTCGGACAAAGAGCTATGACGAGGAAGTCTCGAACGAAGGACTTCGTGCCAGCCTCGACGTGCTCGAGGAGCGACGCGCTGACGCGCACCTGAAAGCCCTCTCTTACCAGAGAGCCGTTGCGAGGGTCTACAATAAAAAGGTATGACCCCGACCGATCAAGTTAGGCGATCTAGTCCTACGAAGGGTCGAGGTTAGCGACCCGACCCGAGCAAGGGGAAAGCTGGCCCCCAAGTGGGAGGGACCTTATCGGGTCATCAAGGTAGTCCGACCGGGTGCTTACCACCTCACGTCGATGGACGGTTCTCCTTTGCCGAGAACCTGGAACGTCGGAAACCTTAAGAAGTTTTTCGTCTGAAACGAAGAAACCTTTTCCGTTTAAAGAAGAAGAACTCTCTCCCGAAGGAAGAAGCTTTTGCCTAGGAAACGAAGAAGGGAACAATAAAGCGGATGGAGAAAAGTCTTTCCTTTTATTGAAGACAGCAAACCAAAATACAGGACCCGACTTACAAAACCCGACCAACAAAAACAAATTCAAAAACCCTTTATTTTTGGGGGACCTCTAGGCGATCGTCGAAGGGGACTTCCTCGGGCATATCCTGTTGAATCTTGGATTTTGATGATGAAGTCAATTGTCATTTGTTGTTTAATCTGTGTGTTGAGATAAGTGTGCAGGATTAACTACGATGAAAGATAGACAAGCAGCAGGAGTTGCTCCAGAGTCAAGATCATGATCACGTTGGGAGTTCGAGAGTTCGACGGAAGTTCGGACGGTCGTCGGAGGTTCTGCGAGAACAGATCCGAGAAGTCCGGAAGCTTGCCAAGCGAAGCTCGTTGGAACTCGCCAAGTGGATCGTCGCAAAGTCCAGGAGTTTGCCGGAAGTCCGCAGAAGCATCACCGAGGGTTCATCGGATGATCGACGGAAGTTCGTCGGAAACTCGCCGGAAGAAGCGATTGACGTACCGAAGCAAAGCTGCAGAAATTGTCTTAAATTTAATCGTAGTTAGCACGGTGATTAAGTTAGAAATGGGAGGTGATCCCATTAGCTTAATCCTGGGGCAATTGGGCCCCTGAAGAACTCATGTTGGGTCGAATGGTTCAACCCATTCGGACCCAAGAAGCTGTGGGAGGTGCAACCGCCCAGGCAGGGAGGTAGCACCGCCCAGGCTAAGTCTCCCAGCGAGACTGGGCGGTGCAACCGCTCCAGCCAAGAGGTGCAACCGCCCAGGGCTTAGTCTCCAAACGAGACTGGGCGGTGCAACCGCTCCAGCCAAGAGGTGCAACCGCCCAGGACTTAGTCTCCAAACGAGACTGGGCGGTGCAACCTCCTCTGTCAAGAGGTAGCACCGCCAGAGCTCAAGTTTCGAGCTCTGCTAGGTGATGCAATCACCGAGCTCGGTCTTCGAGCTCTGGAAGAGAGGTGCAACCTCTCTGGCCAGGAGATGCACCACCTGAGCTCGGTCTTCGAGCTCTGGCAGAGAGGTGCAACCACCTATGGTAGAGAGGTGCAACCACCTCTGGCAGAGAGGTGAAACCTCTCTGATCAGGAGATGCACCGCCTGAGCTCAGTCTTCGAGCTCTGGCAGAGAGGTGCAACCACCCCTGACAGAGAAGGTGCATCCGCCTGGGCTCAGTCTTCAAGCTCTGCCAGGCGGTGCAACCTCTCCAGTCAAGAGGTGCAACCGCCTGAGCTCAGACTTCGAGCTCTGCCAGGCGGTGCAACCTCTCCAGTCAAGAGGTGCAACCGCCTGATCCCGGAATTCCGGGATTTGATCGGTTTGAGCTCGAAGTTTGAACTGGGTTGGGGCCTATAAATACCCCACCCATTCAGCACAGAAAGCATATAGATCCACTACGAATTCTTGATCTTTTCTGTGATTCTAAGAGCTCAAACTTGTGTAAAGTCCAAAAGTTCTCCTCTTTCTGTTCTTCAAGTCTTGAGTTGTAAAGAGAGGAGAGAAAGGATCTGTAAGGGTTGTCTCCTGAGCCCGTCAAAAGGAGTGAAACTGTAAAAGGGCAGTTGGCCTTCGCCCATTGAAGGAAGGCAGCTAGTTGACGTCGGTGACCTC